>NC_072734.1:3182109-3405382 GCF_026930045.1 Uloborus diversus
TATTTAAAAATTAGAGAAGTGCTGAAGTTCTTTTTCTATTCCAATTTTAAGAACAAAATTATCATAAGATGGACGAGTAAATTGCGAAATTATCATAACGTGGGACGGTAACATGGGCACAAGCTAATTGGCGAGATACGAAATTATCATAACGGGGAGCCGTAACATGGGTACAAGCCAACTGGCGAGAAAATTCACCATACATTATTTGTAAATATATAGGCGAACCAAAAGACCTTTTAATTTTTCTGTTACGGGCAAAGCCGTGCGGGTACCACTAGTCAAGAAATAAAAAGCGAAAAAATTAACTTTGTGTTACATCGATTTTTTTTGTTGTCGAATTATTTGTGTATGTTTTATTATATGAAAGTATTTAGTATTTAAATTTCAATGTCTCAAAGACAATATTTAGTTTTACCTTATTATGGTGCTTACTTGTGTTTGTGGCATCAAAATATGTTGAAATGAAATCACAGTTTTCGAATCCAGCAAATTGCCATCTTTTTATGACGAACTGTAGCAACCAAGTTTCAAAATATATTCTGGAAATTAGGGGGAAAAAGCGAGGGAATTGAGCTACAAATTTCAAAATTTAAATTGAATATTTCATTTGTCCTCGATATCAATATATAAGAGCCTAGTAAATGTTGCCAAACATAAAAAAAAGAAAAAAGGGTTTCAGGGGGGGGGGAGGGAATGCTTAAAAATTCTGAAGTATTATTTGGCATTTAAAACCATAGTTCCTTCTCACAGAACCGTTAAAAAGAAGTTCTTGTATTTCACAACGGTCTATCTCGATCAAATAATGACTTAAAGACGAAAAACCAATAGATACTTTCTAGAAACAAAAAAATATGGAAAAACTTGCTCCGGTATTAAAAGTCTTCTGTTTAGATTTAATTTTATGTCTCATTGAAAATAAAGAAGTAACTTAAAACTGCTTACAATTGTGCGTAATTTCCAAAAAAAAAGGGGGGGGGGGCGGGAGTGAATCAGAAAATACCCCGATATATTATATATATATATATATATATATCATATTACCCTGAATTGGTCGGAAAACCGGAAAAAGCGATGTTGGGAAAAATATATTCAGTTTTGCGTACTAAATGTATGTTTAATTTTTAAAATGGTAGAAGTTCTGCATTATTATTTTATTAACATTAATAAAAGGGTTTAATTTCATTAAATTAAAAAGGATCCTATTTTTACTATGCTGATAAGAAAAATCTAATTGGTTGAGAATACCTATAAAAAAAACGAAATTGAAACGAAGTAAATATTTTCAGTTGTAAAACTAAAATATTTTACAATTATACGAATAATATGATACAGATGTTCATGAAATAAATTTATCACTATGCAACCTTTTTAAAACTAATTTATATTGAAGAAACAAAATATTTAACAACATATTGTTGTGAAATATGAGCTTGCTTACACCTCAGATGTGATGGTTGGCTAGAAAAAAATCAGGGTTGCATTTGATCCCCTCAAAGTGTTCTTAAAATAATTATTGTACTTATAATAATTATTTTATAATTATTATTTTATATAATATTGGTCATACTTTTTTTAATGATCTGAAATGCTCCTTAAATCAACAATACATGCGAACAATATTGAAAAGCAATGTTATGTTCAATTTTTAATTTTAAGAAAGTTATTTCCCTCGTATCTTTTAATTGTTCCCCTTTTTAATCTTTTACAAAACTGAACATCCCACTTTACTTTCTCACTTTTTGTCAATGTGAATACTTTATCTTTTGTACTCTGTTAAAAATTTGCTACTATGAAAAAAGATTGAAAATTGTCAACTAATAATGAAGGTGAAACAAATCACACTTAATCGAAATAAACAAGTGTGGTTTGTTTTACTTTTTCTCCATTAAATTTTTATTTTCTGAAATAAATTATATCAGTTTGCCTAGAAGCCCTTACACACTATTTTAGCAACTAAACTTTTTCGTCAAAGTCACTTTCCCAAATGACTAAACTTACGTGATTTTTCATCCTTCTCATAAAAGTTTTAGTCACTAAGGCACGATAACAATTTACCATTCATCGGCTTATCAAAAAAGTTCAACTGGGGGAAAAAGCCACAAAAATGGTATTTTAAAAACTTTCGAAACATTTACCCATTTTTGGACATGTAGTAAATTTTGATTAATTAAGTCTCATTTTTAACGCGATTTTGATTTTTTTTCTATTACAGATGGTTTCTCCGCCTTCATCTTCTTTGAGATTAATAATTTTTTTTTTCAATGTAGAAGTTCAATTGAAGCTGGAGTTTTTTCACCTCCGAAGTTGTTATTTTGTTTGAACAGCAAAATTTTCAATTTGCAAATCGATCTTCAAACATTTGCATTACATTTGTATTGTAAAGAGGTATCTTAAATGAAAAATCATCATATAAGCTTTGTGCTACAATATGATTAAGGTGAAAAAACAACGTAAATAAAGCACAAATATTGGAGAAAATAGTGCATATAGCTATTTTAAGGCTACAATGGAGCGTCTTCATCAGCGCAAAAAGCTCACCAACACAACCAGAAGTTGCGAGAGAACACAAGAAGGACTGATGAAGAGGCTCCTTTGTAGCCTTGAAATAGCTATATGCTCTATTTTCTCCAATATTTGTGCTTTATTTACGTTGTTTTTTCAACTTAATCAAAGAGGTATCTTGTTTCTTTTTTATTTCGCTCTACATTACATGCTAAAAGGGTTGGAAGTTTGAGAAAACGACTAAAATTGTTTTCAACTGTAATTCTCAAAAAAAAAAAAAATCAATTCAGCTCACACTTTTTAAATGTCCATATGTAAAACTAGTTTAAAGACAAGATATGATTAATTGAAAAAGCAAACATCTTTTAATGAATTTTATTAAAATTGCGTACAAAATGTTGTACTTACATGTTATCAGAAATCAAAACGTTTATTTTTTCACCCGTAATAAAATGAATTGAAGGAACAATTTCAAATTCTGAGAGCAAAAAATAATAAAAGAACTATATTAATTTGAATTTTTGGCATCTTGAATTTAAATTATGTTTCTCGCAATCACGAGCGTGTGTGAGTATGTATGCGCGTGTGTGTTTGTGTAGGCGTATCTGTGTGTGTTTGTGTAGGTGCATGTGTGTGAGTGTATGTATGCATGTGTGTGAGTGTTGTGAATGCAGTGCTATGCGTGTAGGCGTTCGTGTGTGTGTGTAATGTGTATGTAGGCATGTGTGTTTGTGTCTTTGTGCAGGCATGAGTGTGTGTATGTGTTTGTGTTGGAGTGTGTGTATGTGTAGGTGTGTGTGTGTGTGTAGGTGTGTGTGTGTGTGTGTGTGTAGGTGTGTGTGTAGGTGTGTGTATGTGTGTGTGTAGGTGTGTGTGTAGGTGTGTGTATGTGTGTGTGTAGGTGTGTGTGTGTATGATATGGACGCAACCAAGATACGGTTTTCGCAAGAGGAGCAACATCGTGAGGCCGAGACGGTGGTGCTGGCGGGAAAATAAAATCAGTATAACGTCAAAAACAGTTAAGTGAGAACAATAAGCAATCGTGATTGCTCAAAAAAAATAAGTGTTGAAAAGCAGTTGCAAGTGTGAGTTGTCTTAGTATATGCAATAAATTACTTTGTATCCTCAGTATTGCATTGTTACCTTTAGAAGGGGTGGGGCATGCTGAAGAATATAGGATTTTGGGTACGAAACATTTCTGAAAACTGTTTGAGTGTCAATAAAAAGTACCAAATCGGACAGGAATAAAGCACCCAATAGGGTTTAAACGCTACTAATTAATTTCATAAGCAGTGAAATGAAGTAGTTCTCGTATTTGAAATATTTCCTTCTAAAAATAATTAATGAATTAAGAGGCTTGTTGCAACAGTTTACAATTTATTCGTGAAGTATTTGAACACAATATGGAAAAATGGAAAAATATTACTGTCGACGGTCGGTTAATGGGGGGGGGGATTATGACCCCCCATGACACTCTACTTGGGTTTAAAACACTTATTTCGGTGTTTGATGATAACAAACTGCATTTGTTGTTACCAAAAGCTCTAGTTTTGTTCAGGGGATAAGTTAGAGATATAATTAAGAATAAAATTTGTTTGGCGAATATGAATTATTCTAAAACTCTATTTAATAAATTTGCATTTCTTTGCTTTGCAACGCTTTTGCTTTTTGGTCGTACTTTCATTCCTAGAAACATATTTTAATTATATATTAATTCATTTTTATATTAAATCTTTATACTTAAAAATTCACATTAATTTCAACGCCTTCCAACAAAATATAAAAATATGAAGTTATTTTCAGATCCTTACTAATTAAAAAGCAATTACACGCTTGTGCGAATTGTTGGAATCAAGCCTTTTTTTTTACAAAACATCACCTGTATTTGCATCATTTAATTATAAAATCAAAACCACCACTTAATATGCCCCCCCCCCTTTTTTTGTCTAGCACCATTTTCACTTTACTGGGCATAGAGTCAACTAGAGTTTTTCACTTTTCTTTGAATTCTTGATCTCTAAACTATGTTTTAGCAAAGCACAAATCATTTTTTCTTTTCTTGTGCAGTCGGATTTTCGCTCAATCTCACAATTACCTGCCTCTTCCGTGGAGAAATATCCATGGCTAACAAAAAGATAAAAAGTGACCGGATTGAGAAAAAAAAAATCATATTAACTTGAATTTTTGGCATCTTGAATTCAAATTATGTTTTTCGCAATCACGAGCATGTGTGTGTATGTGTACACGTGTGTGTTTGTGTAAGCGCATGTGTGTGGGTGCGTGTATGTGTGAGTGTATGTATGCATGTGTGTGAGTTGTGTATTTAGTGTTGTGCGTGTACGCGCGTGTGCGTGTAGGCCTTCGTGTGTGTATGTGTGTGTATGTATGTAGGCATGTGTGTTTGTGTCTGTGTGCAGGCATGAGTGTGAGTATGTGTGTGCGTAGGAGTGTGTGTATGTGTGTGTAGGATTGTGTGTATGCGTGTGTGGGTGGGTGGGTGAGTGTATGTATGCGTGTGTGTGTAGGACATGGATGCAACCTAGACACGGTTTTCGCTAGAGGATCAGCATCGTGAGGAGCCGGTCGACGGTGATGGTGCGGAGGGTGCTGGCGGGAAAATAAAATGATAGCACAATTAAAACAGTCAAGTGAGAACAATGAGCAATCGTGATTGCTCAAAAACAGCAAAAATATGTGGAAATTTAAAACGCTTAAACAAAACATAGCATTTATGACCAAAAAACGTGAGGCGCCTAATCAACTGATAGGCTAAACAACAGTTATAAACAACGATTTAAAAACCTAAAAAATTCGATAATTAAAAATTTCCAACTTTATTCCATTAAATCGCACAACCGTGTATCATATTTTGTACTCCATTAAACAAAATTGATTTATCACTAGCCTCTTCGCATGGAAATTTCTGCAGTCATCGACTATACGAAAATGAACAGACCATGTGCCTTGCGTTTAACTACGAGAAATTAATGCATTAGGCTTGTACGCATACTTTACATTGACTGGAGCGTGATTTAGGTGAAAATTGAGAAATTCCACATGTTCCTCTCGAATGAATGCTATAAATATTGCATGCGCATAACAAGAACCAGACATCGCTAGACGTAAAAGAGATACGTTTGTTAATCACGAATTGCAACTAATCCGTTTTTGAGCTGTATCGATGCGATTGTATATTTCGTAATTATAATAATTATTTTAACCCGATTAATGACATACTACTAGTTTGAATTGGGTGGATGAGCTAACTGATGTATAAACTGACGCGTAGAAAGTTATTGCAAATGATTTAATTACTGTAAAAACACTTATTTTCGCAAGTAGTAATCTTCGCGAAAGTGAACATATCGGTGATTTCGCAAACTGAAAACTTTGAGACATTTTACATGAACACTAGTTGCATTGCCCGGCGTTGCAAGGTCTACCTCAAAAATATGCGTATATTCGACGTTCCAAGCATTTTATATAATGATACAAGCTGTACCCGATGCGCGTTGCTACGCCAACAAAAAATACATCATTATACTGATTATCATGACAATCGGTTGAACGGGGCAGAAGTTGCTACTCTGCAGTGCCACCTGGTGGCGAATGGCTTCAATGAGCATATTATGCACCTTCTCCGTGGAAAAATACATATACAGTTGCTCCCAAAAGTGTTCTTACACCTCGAAATTTTGTAGTGAAACCAAAATAACGCAAAACTGAATTCGAATATGACGTCCAATTTTTTTTCCACACCATTCCTATGCTATTCTGAATAAAAAACAATAGTTTTTTTTCAAAATATTGCCAGATTTCATTTTTGAAATTTGTCAAAAAACGAAGAGACAGAGAAAAGATACGCCACAAAAGTCATCGTACACTGAAATATTTTCGAATAAATTCATAATTAAAATTATCATATGTGGTTTTTTATTATTTTTGCATTGTAATGATGCTATAAAGTCATTTGGCTTTAATTTTTTGTGTATTTATTCCCTAGTATTCTGTTTATTATTTTTAAATGGCAGGTATGCGTAGAAAACAACAAACACAACTCGAAATTTGATTTTTTTTCCCTCACAGTAGACGTAAATTGGTTTGAAATGTCTCTAAATTGGTTAATTTATACCATTCTATAGTGAAGTTCTTCAAAAAATGCTTTTAAGACAAGAATAGGATCGAAAACAAGGTAAGAAAAGGTCAACTGGCAAAGTTAACAAAGCGTGATCGGAGGTTTACAGTTAAAAAAAAACATGAAAAATACACATTTCAGAATTGAAAAAGTTTCTGCAGAAGTGAATGAAACATTTTACGTTTAAATTTTACCTAAAATTGTTCGCCAAGGTTTCTGATTAGCTGGATTTAATGGGACCTCTTCCCGCAGAAATTTTCTTGTTCGTGCGAAAAACAGTGAGCTTACGCTTTCCGTCGTAAAATCAATGATAAATAAGCTCAAAACATTTTGGAACAATGTCTAAATAATAGATGACAATAAATTCAACATTTTGGGTTAAATTGTTGTATAATTGTAAATGGAAGAAAAAATGGGTAATTTAATCTTAAGAACTTAGTTGGATCAGCTAATCTTGACGGTGAAGGTGTTTTTGTGTGAGGGTGCATCTCAGCATCAGGACTTGGAAATTTGGAATTTTTTGGTGTAATAATGAATTATTCTGTTCATTTAAGTATTTTAAAAAACGATTTTAAACTATTAGCCCAAAATTTGGTAATTGGAAACAACTTTGTTTTTTATCAAGATAACGATAAAAAGCACACGTTCGAGTCTGGTGCCTCAAAAATTGTCCTTAAGCTTAGAAATATCTCCTCAATCTCCAGATTTGAACTTAATGAAACACATTTGGTGATATCTGGTGGCTAGATTACGAAAATACACCATTGAAACGAAAAGCGAACTAGAAACAGTAAGACTCGTAGTTCGGCTGAACACGTAGTCAGAAATTACACAAAAAAAGAAAGAAGAAACAATGAAATCTATTCCCAGACGTTTAAAAGCTGTTGTTGTTACTGCATGATATTCTACTAAATAATAACTTAGTAAAAAGTTAGATTATTTACTAATTTTTTGACATTTTTTCAAAGTGTACGAAGATTTTTGTGAAATAAAAGTTCCGGCACTTTTTGGTTTTTGATTTTTTAAAAATTAAGTTTTAATGTTTTAGTAAAAATTTTCATGTAGTTTTGTTAAAAATAGATCATAGATATTATAATAAAATACCTATTCCGAAATATTAATTATAACCAATGGATAAAGGCCTATTTCATTGAAAGTCGTAGGTGTACAAACACTTTTGGGAGCCACTGTATATAGCAATTTTCATAATAATCGGTCCAGGTGTCAAGTGAAGCCGTGACTATACTCAAATTTTGTCCTCACGCGGTTTGCAAGATCAATCAATCGCTAAAAATATCAAATAGAAAAAGTTTTAAATCCCCCCGTTGCATGAAAAGCCATAAAACAATAAAGAAAGAATTTATTTGTTCAAACTCAAGAAAAATGGCAACAGCTAACTTCTTATCAATGAGAGCTTTCACGCGAATTAATTTCTGCAGCTGATCATTTTATTCGTATTTATCCAATGGATTGTGACTTAAATTGGAATAAAAAAGGAACTATCGATCGGATTTTTTCGAAATGGTATATAAACATTCCCAGTACCAAAAATAACAAACGGTGAAAGTTTCAGCCAAATCTGCCGGGTAGTTTTTGAGTTCATGGATGACATACAGACAAACATTCATTTTTATATATATAGATAGATAACTTTTCCCGTTTTCATTACATTTCTTATTACTGCTCCACTCCTCTTAGTCAAAGCGTGATATTTTACAGCCTAAGGCCTTCCTCAATAAAGAGATATTCAACACAAAAAGAATTTTACAGTTCAAACCCGTAGTTCCTGAGATCAGCGCGTTCAAGCAAACTCTTCAAATTATATTATTAGTATATAGATGGTATTATTGCCGCGAAATTTTTTTCCATTATGACGGGCCAGCACAAATCGCGAATTACAGGGGTAGAAGTAGTCCTATATATCCTATATTTCCTATATTTTCAAAAAAAGCATCAAAAGTGTCCTGTATTTCCTATATTTTTGCCAATTGTCCTATATGTCCTATATTCCCATAGTTTGTTATAATGATTTATAGAAAATGACTATTGAAAAGCCTTTAGGTTACTTGATTTGCACTTTATCTCACAAGTTGGCAAAAGATAATTCAAGACTGCTTAAAAACAGTATACATATTTTCTTTTTTTTTTTTAATGTCTGCCGGCACCTGTCTGTTTAAATTTGTTGTAATGTAGAGTATTTTTGACAAAATTTAAAAATTGTTTTAACAGAAAGCTTCAGTTATCCATATTTGATAACAAGCTCTCCAAATTTTTGATAAAACACTTTGTTAATGAATCTTCACTAACAACAAAATGTGGTGAAGATTCAGCCATTATTAATGCAAAAAAAAAAAAAAAGATCTATTTAAAATATTCAAATGTAGGTAATTATACAAAAAAAATCAATGAGAGAGATTAATATAAAAATGTTTGAGGAATGGGTTTTTGATGTACTTGGCAAAAGATGAAATGCAGAAAAATGTTAGGCAAAAATTTTTCCAAAATATAAATAATCAATGATTGTAAATAGTTGTATTAAATGTAAATAGATTTCAGATTGTTTAAATTTGTTTTAAAATATTTTTTGTAGATAAGTTAACTTATTTTCTTATTACATTAATCTTTCAGGAACAGGAAACTCATTCTAAGTATCATTTTTATTTGGGTTTTTAAACTGTATGCAGTATGATTCATTGAAATCATTGATAATAATTGGTGCAAAAATAATTAGAAAAAATAAACTGTGTATTGCTTATTTTTTCACATCAAAATTATTCATAAAACATGTCCTATATCTGTCCTATATTTTTCGTGGAAATGTCCTATATATTACAAGTCGACCACTTCTACCCCTGCGAATATTAAAGCCTGGCGAAAATAAGTGTTTTTACAGTAACTGCTATGATGTATTTTAAATATGAAATGTATGCCTAGAAAACTAAAATTTCTAATCAAAGCAATTCGATAAGTTATTTTTTCCCTTCTGATTAAAGCTCTGCAACAGTAATGATCCCAAACAGTATACACTGCATAGAAATATCTCTTTTAAAAACAAAATGCATTAAAAGACACGCGGTTTAGCGTATAAACGTGATTTTGTTATATTTTCCGTATTTAACGTGATTTGTATATATGTTACATGGTTATATTTTCTTACTATATTATAAAAGTCTGATGAGGACTTCGCAGTAGCCATGAAATCGTTAAAACCTTATGACATAAAAAAGACAAGCTGAATTTCATTATTGATGGTTAACATTTAAAGAAAAGACTATAATCAAATCAGATCAAATACTATAATTTGTAATAGATTAAAATAATACTGGAGCAAATACTGAACATAATATTAAAATAACACTGTTATTCCAATTTGTTGCCTTTTTTTTTTTTTTTTGCATTTGTTCCGCGAAATCATTTGAAGTCCGAGCCCAATTTTGGGGAATGTTTGGCGCCCAATTTGGGCACCACTGCCAAGTTTAGGCAATTATCGTTTCAGTTTGGCAAGGTCAAAAAAAAAAATAGTACGCAGAATGTATTGTTATATGAGAATTATTGAACCTGCACCTGCTATACTATAGAGATCCTAGCACCCTATCAGATTAATAATTCCGTAAAAATATTCGACATAAATATTTCATACGACATAATTCATTCGTCAAAATATACAACACTGTGTCAAAAATACTGAAAACAAAAGTATAAAGATGTTGGAACTTTCTTTTTTAATAACGTCTCTTAATAAGAATTCTTCTCTTTTTTTGTGAAAAATTGCACGAATTATGAACACGTGAAATTAACCGTTGGAAGACCTCTAAAAAATAACTTTAATTTTTACAGCATTAATATGATACATTCAAAATCAAACACTGCAAAGTAAACTAAATAACTGCATACATTAAATCACAAACGCAGTTTCTCAGTCTCATTTATATACGCCTTTTCACTTTCACGCATATTAAAAAGCAAAATTGTCGGGGAATTCTCATTTAAAAAATGATATATTTCATTTTTCTCTACGGCGTTTACCTCTCAAATTCAGAAAAAAAAGGAGAGAGGAAAAAAAAAACGAGATAAACGTGTGAAAAAAAATCATCCACATTTATAAAGGAAAAAAGTTAACGCAAGTATTTAAAAAAAAAACTGTCCCCTACCTACCACCTAGAACGATAAAAATGATGAGGAACAGCTACCGCTTAGAAGAAAAAAAGAAGTCAAGGCAGAAAGGAAAAAAAAAAAAGGTTTAAAATAAAGTTATCATGCGAAAAGCAGTAAAAAAGAAGCGTGTGGGCTAATGGAGAGTAAAAAAAAAAAAACCTCCACGCAAAGATTAATGTTCATAACGGCCGACGAATTAAGACCCGCTGAATCAATTCCTACTTAACTAATGACGTTGGAAAAATATATCTTCGTGTTCTTTCTTCGAAAGGAGGGAGTTAGGGCGTGTTGGAAGCTTATGCGATACTGAAAACAAGATTAATTCTATATGATTTTATTCTGTTCTCTTCTTTAGGCGGACTTTTTTTTACATGTCCGGCCACTTTAAGTTGCTAGACTTGTTAGTGAAGAAAATAAAATGCACGATTGGGTTTTTCTTTCAGTGTGAAGGAAGGATTTGTATTTTTCTTCGTTTGCATCTAAAGTAATATCTATATTTTTGCAAGTAGCGGAGAGGAACTTTTGTTTGTCGCTTGAGAATTCTTTTTTGCACTTTTATGCTCATTAGAATTTTTATTTTTCTGTGAACTCAACTCGACCCCAATGTTTTTCTTGCAGGAAAAAAGCATCCAAACCTTTTAAGTACCAATTTAACTTCTATACTTTTATTTTAATTGGTCTGTTATGGATAAGAAAGTATTAATAATTTTACATGAAAACTAATAGAATAATAATACTTGTAAATTTTATGTGTGGCAGAATTGTGCAAAATTAATACTAAAGTTCCTTAAAATCAATCAATTAATTTTTTACATATTATTATTATTATTATTATTATTTTTGAGCAATCACAATTACTTATTGCTTTCATTTGACTGTTTTTGGCGTGTTATCATTTTATTTTCCCACCGCCACCCTCCGCACCATCACCGTCGACCGGGTCCTCACGATGCTGCTCCTATAGCGAAAGCCGTCTCCAGGTTGCATCCATGTCCTACACACAAGCGCCTACATACACAACTACAAACGCACACATACACACACACACACACATACACACACAAACACCTACACACACATACCCAAACACATACACCTACATACACACAAACAGAAACATATACACACACAAACACATATACACGCGCACACATACAGACACCAACACATACATACACACAAACACCTACATACACAACTACACACGCACACATACACACACACGCACACATACACACACGCACACATACACACACGCACACATACATACACATACACAAACACATACACACATACACACAAACAGAAACATATACACACACAAACACATATACACGCGCATACATACAGACACCTACACATACATACAACTACCCACATATTCATGCCTGCACACAGACACAAACACAGATGACTACACACACATACACAGACCCCGCCCCCACGCACACAAACACTCATACACACAACCACCAACACTCATGCCTGCACACAAACACAAACACACATGCCCACATACACATACCCTCTACACACAAACACACATACCCCCCCACACACACAAACACACACGCTTACATAGACACACACACTCGTGGTTGCGAAAAACATAATTTGAACTCAAGATGACAAAATTCAAATTAATTTTTTTTTTACATTTATTGTCAAGCAACGACTTTTAAAGAAGAATGGAGACTTCAAATGATACGTCGATCTAGAACCACTTCATACATTCAAGCAGAACTATGCTCCATTTTGGATCAAAATTGACCGCACTAAGGAGGGGTGGTGCTTTCTTTCAGCTTCATCGCATGTTAACGTAAAGTATATATATATATATTTTTTCTATTAAATGGAGAATGATCTTTGAAAAACAACCTATATACCTAGATAAATGATGCGTGGTAACATGTACAAAGAAAAAAAAAATGAATTTGGACATCTTGAATTCAAATTATGTTTTTCGCAATCACGAGTGTGTGTGTGTAGGCGTGTGTGTTTGTGTGTGGGGGGTATGTGAGTTTGTGTGTACGGGGTATGTGTATGTGTGTGTAGGCATGTGTGTTTGTGTCTATGTGCTGGCATAATTGTGTGGGTAGTTGTGTATATGAATGTGTGTGAGGGGGGTATGTGTATGGGGGGTGTGTGTAGACATATGTGTTTGTGTCTGTGTGCAGGCATGAATGTGTGGGTAATTGTGTGTATGTTTTTGTGTATGTGTGTGCAGGTGTATGTGTGTAGGTGTATGTGTGTGTATGTGTATGTGTGTGTAGGTGTATGTGTGTGTATCTGTAGGTGTATGTGTGTGTATGTGTTTGTGTGTTTGTGTCTGTGTGCAGGCATGAATGTGTGGGTAGTTTTGTGTTTATGTATGTGTGTAGGTGTATGTGTGTGTGGATGTGTTTGTGTATGTGTGTAGGTGTATGTGTGTATGTATTTGTGCGTGTGTGTGTTTTTGTGTGTGTGCATGGGTCTTTGTGTGTGTGTAGTTGTGTATGTATGCGCGTGTGTGTAGGACATGGATGCAACCTGGAGACGGCTTTCGCTGTAGGAGCAGCATCGTGAGGACCCGGTCGACGGTGACGGTGCGGAGGGTGGCGGTGGGAAAATAAAATCAAAGGACATCAAAACAGTCAAGTGAGAACAATAAGCAATCGTGATTGCTCAAAAAAAGGATGAACTTGAAGCATGACTGAAGAAAAGTGAAAAACCTGTGGACAATTTCAGTTTATATATTTTCTCTTCAAAGAGAGTTGATACCCATAAACCTTTTCTAAAAAGTCAATATTACAGTTTTTCTGTATTTAAAATATTCAAATCAAAAGCTGTCAAGTTACACCGCATACATGTTTCTATGTAAATTAAAATAAATTTAAATATTAAAAAAATCAGATACGCGATTAGCTTATTAGCAGAAACTTTTCGAACGCGATTGTTTTAAAACGTCATTTATTTTTGTGCTCTATTTTCAGCGGATCTTTTTCAATAAAGTTAATGAACAGTAAGTAGATGACGAAAATGCAGAAATATGAAAAAATTGCAGTTACTGCCCTTTATTCACCCACGGCATATAAGATCATATATTTGAACGTTACAAAATTTTTGAATTCAAAAGTGTCTGTAGGATCTCTGTTACGCGCATAGCGCCCGTTCGGCCGATTTTCATGAAATTTGGCACAAAGTTAGTTTGTAGCATGGAGATGTGCACCTTGAAGCGATTTTTTGAAAATTCGATGTGGTTCTTTTTCTATTCCAATTTTAAGAACAAAAATATCATAAGATGGACGAGTAAATTACGAAATTATCATTACGTGGAACCGTAACATGGACACAAGCCAATTGGCGAGATACGAAATTATCATAACGTGGAACCGTAACATGAGTACAAGCCAACTGGCGAGAAAATTCACCATACATTATTTGTAAATATACAGGCGAACCAAAAGACCTTTTAATTTTTCTATTACGGGCAAAGCCGTGCGGGTACCACTAGTTATAAGTAAAACAATGAGCAAACGACACATGATTAATTACAAAATAAATGCACATTTTTCAAAGCTGCCTTAGTTAGAAAATAAACGCACGACCCACAAATATAACCTTCCGTTACTAAAGTCGAGTATGAAACCATTTGAAAATTCCTTTCCAGAGTTTGTCATTAAACAAAACTACAATTAAATTTTACATATCTAACTACAAATTAAACGCATGTTTTGCAACACTACCATAATTAGAAGCTAAACGCTCGACCCAACATCTAAAACCGTCTGAAAATTATTTCCAGGTGGTTTGTTACAAACTAAACGCAGGTTTTGCAACACTACCTTAATTAGAAGCTAAACGCTCGACCCAATATCTAAAACCGTCTGAAAATTATTTCCAGGATGCTTGTTACAAACAAAACTGCAAGCAAAGTATATATTATTAATTTAGAACCTAAACGCTCGAACTAGAGATATTTCGTCCGTTAGTAAAGCAATGCCTAAAACCGCCAGAAAATTCCTTTCCTGAGGTTTTTTTTTATAAACATAACAATGGGAAAATTATATGCAATCAGTTACGAAATAAACTCAAATTTTGCAATACAGCCTTAATGAGAAGATAAACGCACGACCTACAAATATCCCTTCCGTTACTGAAGCAGGGTCTGAAACCGTCAGAAATTTTATTTTCAAATGTTTCGTGATGTAAAATACTGTAAGAAAATAATGCATGTAATTAATTACGAAATAAACTCAAATTTTGCAATACAGCCTTAATGAGAAGATAAACGCACGACCTACAAATATCCCTTCCGTTACTGAAGCAGGGTCTGAAACCGTCAGAAATTTTATTTTCAAATGTTTCGTGATGTAAACTACTGTAAGAAAATAATGCATGTAATTAATTACGAAATAAACTCAAATTTTGCAATACAGCCTTAATGAGAAGATAAACGCACGACCTACAAATATCCCATCCGTTACTGAAGCAGGGTCTGAAACCGTCAGAAATTTTATTTTCAAATGTTTCGTGATGTAAAATACTGTAAGAAAATAATGCATATAATTAATTACGAAATAAACTCAAATTTTGCAATACAGCCTTAATGAGAAGATAAACGCACGACCTACAAATATCCCTTCCGTTACTGAAGCAGGGTCTGAAACCGTCAGAAATTTTATTTTCAAATGTTTCGTGTTGTAAAATACTGTAAGAAAATAATGCATATACTTAATTACGAAATAAACTCAAATTTTGCAATACAGCCTTAATGAGAAGATAAACGCACGACCTACAAATATCCCTTCCGTTACTGAAGCAGGGTCTGAAACCGTCAGAAATTTTATTTTCAAATGTTTCGTGATGTAAAATACTGTAAGAAAATAATGCATATAATTAATTACGAAATAAACTCAAATTTTGCAATACAGCCTTAATGAGAAGATAAACGCACGACCTACAAATATCCCTTCCGTTACTGAAGCAGGGTCTGAAACCGTCAGAAATTTTATTTTCAAATGTTTCGTGTTGTAAAATACTGTAAGAAAATAATGCATATAATTAATTACGAAATAAACTCAAATTTTGCAATACAGCCTTAATGAGAAGATAAACGCACGACCTACAAATATCCCTTCCGTTACTGAAGCAGGGTCTGAAACCGTCAGAAATTTTATTTTCAAATGTTTCGTGATGTAAAATACTGTAAGAAAATAATGCATATAATTAATTACGAAATAAACTCAAATTTTGCAATACAGCCTTAATGAGAAGATAAACGCACGACCTACAAATATCCCTTCCGTTACTGAAGCAGGGTCTGAAACCGTCAGAAATTTTATTTTCAAATGTTTCGTGATGTAAAATACTGTAAGAAAATAATGCATATAATTAATTACGAAATAAACTCAAATTTTGCAATACAGCCTTAATGAGAAGATAAACGCACGACCTACAAATATCCCTTCCGTTACTGAAGCAGGGTCTGAAACCGTCAGAAATTTTATTTTCAAATGTTTCGTGTTGTAAAATACTGTAAGAAAATAATGCATATAATTAATTACGAAATAAACTCAAATTTTGCAATACAGCCTTAATGAGAAGATAAACGCACGACCTACAAATATCCCTTCCGTTACTGAAGCAGGGTCTGAAACCGTCAGAAATTTTATTTTCAAATGTTTCGTGATGTAAAATACTGTAAGAAAATAATGCATATAATTAATTACGAAATAAACTCAAATTTTGCAACACAGCCTTAATGAGAAGATGAACGCACGACCTACAAATATCCCTTCCGTTACTGAAGCAGAGTCTGAAACCGTCAGAAATTTTATTTTCAAATGTTTCGTTATGTAAAGTGCTGTAAGGAAATAATGTATATTATTAATTACGAAATAAACTCAAATTTTGCAACACAGCCTTAATGAGAAGATGAACGCACGACCTACAAATATCCCTTCCGTTACTGAAGCAGAGTCTGAAACCGTCAGAAATTTTATTTTCAAATGTTTCGTTATGTAAAGTGCTGTAAGGAAATAATGTATATTATTAATTACGAAATAAACTCAAATTTTGCAACACAGCCCTAATGAGAAGATAAACGCACGACCTACAAATATCCCTTCCGTTACTGAAGCAGGATCTGAAACCGTCAGAAATTTTATTTTCAAATGTTTTGTTACGTAAAATACTGTAAGGAAATAATGTATATAATTAATTACGAAATAAACTCAAATTTTGCAACACAGCCCTAATGAGAAGATAAACGCACGACCTACAAATATCCCTTCCGTTACTGAAGCAGGGTCTGGAAATTTCTTTCCAGCTCGCTGCTCCATCACTTAAACAGATTAAACAGTTTTGGGAGCTTAAAAGTCGAGATGGCTCATTAAGAGGAACAGAGGAAAAAAATGGCTGCGTAAAAAATACTCATTTGTATTACGCAGATCTCTTTTTAGGGAAGTCTACCGTTGGAGCATTAGAACCCATCCTCGCTAATATAATAGCAAGAATATTTAATGAAAGGATTGGAGAGAAACTCTGCAGTGCTTCTGGAGTTAATGACATAAGGTGTAAGAAAGGATTATCTTCGTCATGGCTGCGTATCAGAAACACCGAAAAAAAAAATCAAACTCCTAATTGCATATATTCGATTTTATCCTCTTCTTACTTGCATAATGTAATTACGACGCAGCTTCTTATGTTTTTTTTTCTAATCCCCAATACATTTAAGCCAATCTAATTTTGCTGATTATTCAAAGTTAAAAAGAGAAGAACACGTTAAAGAAATTAAAATGCTAATGTTGAAAGTGCAGAAGTTGTCGCGATAAGCTTAAGTTTATGAAATCATTAACGCCAATAGCTCGCAGACATTGTTGGTGCATTATTCATTCTTTGAAAATAGGTGTACTTAAAATCCTGTGCATTTTTAACTTCCTGAACATAAAGAGAAAGTAACATAAAGTAAATCATCTAAGGTTGGAATAATTTTATAGACTAATCAGTTTTTAATCAACTTTCTGCGAGCAATGTTAACGGGACGGTGGACCTTGAAAGCTTTTTTTTATTTATTAATTTTAAAATATGAAACTGGGCATAAAAGTTAGAAAGTTTATTAGCATGCAAAATATCAAGCAAAAAAATGCAACGAAACAAAAAAAAATAGTTAAAGTTAAAAATTTTGAAACACAAAATAAAAATTTTAAAATGCTCCACGCGACTCAATTTTTGCTTTTTTCTCAAACAATTTGCATTTTATCAGAGAACAGAACATTGCCAAGAACTTTGGGTATCCATTTAAGGATTGGTCCACTATTAACTGCACAGTATTTTTTTTTTCGCGTAAAGCTATAGTTTTTGTTGCGAATATTACATAAAAATCAAAATTTTAATATTTTTAAGCAACATAAATTTCTTTTAAACCTTAATGCATACCCAATTTTATCGAACTACTACCAAAGTAGCATATTCTGAAATTTGAAACATATGGAACAAAAATTAAGTCGCATGGAGCTTTTTTCAATCTGTGTTAGCATCGAATTTTCCAGTCCGAGATAAATGACGTTAAAGTCTAATTTCACCTACATTTCATGATCTTCATATTTTAATACCTCCCGAAAGCTATTTTCACGATGACTAAATATTTGACATTAATACCAATGTAAGAATTTATTGAAACTTAGTTTACATGTTTGACACTTAGTTTTACTTGGTTTTTCGACATTGTTTACATGTTTTACAGCCATTTTAATCGAAAACACGCTCTGTTTACTTTTTTTTTCAACGCATATAACTTCGCGATAAAACATCAGATCAACAAGATGTTTTTTTTCATACGATTCAGCACACTTCATATAGCACACTTCATACGTGTTACTTCCACGGAATAAAAAAAATCATGTTTTTGACCAATTTGAACTATTTGGAAGGTCCACGGTTCAGTGATATTTTCATTGCAAAATTTTGGCATCAAGTTTTCTCCGTTAACTTAAACCACTGCTGTTATTTATTGGGATCAATATGAAATTTTTTTTCAGACAATGAAGCAACATGTTTTCACATTTATAAATTGACTTTATTCTAATAAACCACTCAATGATTGTAATTGGTTACTTTTGGTTCATCTGTTACTACTTGTTCAGCAGCACAGCAGCATTTCCCGTTAGAAGAAAACGACCTTAAATCGTCGAATAAACTGCAAAGATTCAACTTAAGAACCTACAAACTTTTTATCATTTTTTTTATGACTAAATCGCAAGGCCACTTAAATGGATTAAACAATCTCAACAACATTGGATTTTAAAAGAGCTGCTTAAGGATTAGTCTGAACATAAATGTAGAGCTGCAAAAAGTCCCCAACATTTTTTAAGTAGCTTTGAATACTTAAAGCATAAAAATTCTCCGCATTTATGCAACACCGAGAATATTTAATGAAAGGATTTAAAGGAAGAACTTCGCAATTAAGTCACCCTCTTTTTGCAAGAGTTTAGAAGAGTTAATGACATTAACTCTCCGTGGGAAGGATTAGCGAAATAGCTGCTCTAACTCATGCAAGAAAAAATAAAATCCTTGTTGTATACATTCTGTTTTATTCCTTTCTTAGGAGCGTAATGAAATTACAAAGCTTCATCAAGCTTTTTTGCTTTAAATCCCCTGCGAATTCAAACCAAAAGCTTGCTGCTGTGAGACAAAGGAACGCTTTAAAGAAATTAGGCTGCGAATTATATTTAGCCCCGCGATTTGTTTCAGGAAGTATTTCGAGTGTGTTTGTTTTAAGAGCTTTATTCTTTAATAAGCACCTACAGTAAACAAGTTGGCACACAATGTTTCAAAACATAAATATTTAAGTAGTGAATCTCGTGGAGAATTTTGAATAAAAAAGATTTTTCAAATTAGAAAAAGTAAAGGATCTTTTAAAGTACCAGCTTTAAACAAAAATTGCTTTAACTCTTGTTTTGAGTTTAAATTTGCCTTAATTTTTATGTGTCGGTTTATCAGGAGATTGTTTTTGATACCTTAAATTCTTGACAATCAAATTGATTTTTAAACGTTACATCAGGTGTTATTTTTTTCATTTGCATGTATTTGTATAACATTATTTTTAACTATAGAATAACATGTTGCTGTGTAGTAGGCCAGGTGATTGGTAAATTAGATCGCTGGGATCGTATAATTTGGTGTTCTATTGCATAAACATTTGAAAAGTAAATTATGATGAAATGATTTAATTACTACTACAATAATTTATGTTAGGAATAATTTTAGTTAGTTAATTTATGCGATTAATGTTTTAATTATAACGTCAACAGTCTTATAATAACATCTACAAACAACACTTAAAAAGAAAAAAAAATGGTTAGCTAAAATTACCATTCTAAAAATTAACTTGACTAAAGAGATAAATCTCGACCCTCAAGGAATCTCAAATTTTACTCTAGGTAACGAGAAATTCGGTTTGATGGAATTCAAACTACGTTTTGCAAATTAAAGAGGATTGAACATTTATTTTGCATATTCGCTGCAATGAAATTTAACTTTATTTATATTAATTGTAAATAATTGATTTCAAGTGCAGTTAAATTGAAATGGACGAAGCGTCAACTCTGTACTGTTTGTTCACGGATCGTATATAATTTGGCAATCGGCCAAGTTAAGACGATTCCATTTGAATGAATCTAGCAGGGGAGAAGGGAATATAGTGATGGGATTTTGATGCACACGTTTTATAATGTCACTAGGACCTAATTAATTTATTGCATTTTCCAAGTTAAAAGAGTGGACTCATAGTTTCTATGGAAACAACAAAAAGAAAAGAAAATGTTTTCATTTCGTCAGGAAATGTAAAATCAAAATGGTAAGCTCAAAATTATGTGTTAATTTTTGTAGTAAGAATATAGATCGAATATAGTTTAGATTTAAAAGAATGCTTGCCGTGAACGAATTGTCATATGTGCAAAAGTGGGTCTAAATAATTAAAAGGCAAAAGAGCATATTTGTAACGAAAATATGCTCTTTTCGTTACAAATATGCTCGATATTTGTAACGAATTATCGTTACAAATATCATAACGATATTTGTATTATATCGTAATAAATCGTAACGATATTTGTATTAAATCGTACGTATTATATCGTAACGATTGTAAACAACCATAAACTAATGTTGGACGTATCTATTAGTTTACAGTTTGAGCCACCCCTGTAAACTAATAGATACGTCCATTTCCGCGTATAAACCGGATAATAGCCTTTCCATATAACCGATGGTTAGACAATATTTGTCAGTATTTCCTAAAGAACGGTCTAACTTCTAACTGATTTTGAAAGAAACGGTATCACTAGAGAGAGCGCGAAATGTTAAATCCTTTAAGTGCTGCAAGACGTTTTATAATCCTGTAACTTCATTTCCCTAAGTTATGTTTAGAAATTATGACAGGAACTGTTTTCTTTAAATTATTCTTCCCCGCTTTGACACATGTTTCTTTAAACCCCCGAGGAATTAATTTTATCACTTTGCATTCATCTCCTTTCCCTTCACAAAGATCAAAAGGAATGAATTGCCTCCGTCAGCATTGTTCCCTTTTTAATTGACTAACAAAATGGATTTGGAAAGGTTTTTAATCTTCCCTATCACAAAAGAAAGCTTTCCGGGCGAAGAGTCCCACGTTCTAAAAGCTCTGTTTACTTTCTCTTCGTTCCCGCCGAGCCCAAACACCTTCCATTACATACTTTCCATTTACACCAATTTGCTAATGGAAGCTTAAGCGCGAGTTTATGATCTCGCCTAAAACGTCTTTCTTAAAAATTCCCAATCGAAGAAAAAGTAGAAAAAGAGAATTAGCTTCCCCGAAAAATAGTTGAAGTGGAAGTATAGATCTTTGTTCTTGATCCCAATTTTAGATCGGATCGTCAGGAGGAGGAAGAAATTAATGGAATTCGAAAGCTGAAAAGCACAAAAGTTTCGCAGTAAATGAATTAACTCAAATATGAAACCCAACTCTCGCTGATTTTCATTAAACAAGACCGCGCTCGCTGACTTAGAGCGTTAATACTGTAATTGAATCTTAATACCTTTACCAGAAACGTGCATTTCCAAATGCTTCATTTGTTCGGGCTTAGATTCTCTCGATATCTAAAATCATTATCATAATCGTCATATTCAGGCACTAAAAATTTTACTCGTCCTCCGAAAGTTGAATAAAAAAAAAAAGCATTTTGAAAATGTTTTTAGAAAGATTACTTTTTAATACTTGTACTTAATATTTCATTGGAAATAGTTTTTCTTCTTTTTTTTTTTTTATTAACTAAATTTTACATATCAAGTAATAAACAGCATCATTTTTTTTTAAATAGCTTAAATTTGTGAAGAGTAAGATGCAGAGAGCATGGCCTCCTAATAATATGAAGGGCTAATACTGCAGGATTGAGAAGAAATTCTGGGCGAAAAAAAGTGCGATTCAAGAATTTTTTTATGTTTACCTGTAAACAAAAATGCAAATGGACCTATGTCACTATCTGGAAATAGGACCCCTTGACAAAGGACCAGTTTTAGTAAGTAAGCAAGTTAAGTTATTGTATTAAGAATAGATGCAAAAAAAAAAAAAAGGAAAAAAGTTTTTAACGACGATTTTTTTCCTGCTCAATTTATGCAGTTTTATTTTGTGCGTATTCCATTGCAAAAAGTTTTTTTTTTTTTTTTTTTGAGCAATCACGATTGCTTATTGTTCTCACTTGAATGCTTTGACGTCCTTTGATTTTTCCCCCGCCTCCCCCTGCAGCACCACCGTCGCGTCGGTCGGCCCATCCCGATGCTGCTCCTCTAGCGAAAACCGTCTCCAGGTTGCATCCATATGCTACACACACGCGCATAAATACACAACTACACACACACACACGCGCGCACACACAAATACATACACCTACACACACAAACAGGCATACATACACACACCTACACATACACACACAAAAACACACACATACACACAACTACACACACACTCATGCCTGCACACAGACACAAACACACATGCCTACACACATATACACATACCTTCCCCTCCGCACACACACAAACACACATACACATACCTCCCCCCCCCCACACACATACACACAACTACCCACACATTCATGCCTGCACATACACAAACACACACACACTCGTGATTGCGAAAAACATAATTTGAATTCAAAATGTCAAAATTCAAATTACTTAATTTTTTCTTTTTAATTTTTTAATGGTTCATTAAATTTTATTGAGCGGCATCAGACATCATATTTTGAGAAGAAATTTAAATTTGTGAAGAATAAGTAAAACAAGGGTTCAGTTTTACTAACTCAGCAAGAAAATTTTAACGTTGCATCAAGAACCCATGCGCACGTTCAAAGAAGTTTTAATGAATGGTTTGAGATGTTATAGCTATCCCAACAAAACATAAATGTGAAAAAGAAGTCAAGTTCGGTTGAAATGAGGTGCGGGAAAGACGGTGTCACCGACAAAAAAAGTTCAGATCTAAACAGTTACCAAGTTCCATAGCAGTTCCTCATAGAAGTTGAGTTTTCCCATGTTCTTCAATTCATTTAGAAAACAATTTTTTACTTTCTTTGATATTGGATCTAAAACTTGGCAAGTTTGAAGAAAAAAATATAAAAAAGTAGTAATGACTAAAATTTGCCGCAAGTTTAAAATCCATCATCAATGCAAATAAAAAAATGTTTTCTAAATGAATTGAAGATCATGGGAAAACCCAACTTCTATGAGGAACTGCTATGGAACTTGGTAACTGTTTAGATCTGAACTTTTTTTGTCGGTGACACCGTCTTTCCCGCACTTCATTTCAACCGAACTTGGCTTCTTTTTCGCATTTTTGTTTTGCTGGGATATTATTGCTTTTTGAAAAACTAAATCAAAGGTTACGTTCTAATTTAGACAGTTATAAATACGAAAACGTATATTACAAATATATGATTTCCCTTTATTCCCCTGTAGCTATATACTACGAACATTTAACTACCACTTTCTGATTGCAACAAACTGCAAGACAGAAAAAAATACGACAGAATCGTCTTTCAATTATAGCAAGAAACGCGACAAACTTAAAGGGCATGATGAACATAGAAATCGTGTAGTCAATTTTATCTAAAACTTCAAAGTTGCTGTCTATCTTAAACCATAATTTATTCTAAAATTTTTATTGATAATTTATTTTAAAGCACTGCTTTGTTTTTTTTTTTTAACAAATATAATTCTTCGTATTCGACGATTCTGTCGTATTTTTTTCTGTCTTGCAGTTTGTTGCAATCAGAAGGTGGTAGTTAAATGTTCGTAGTATATAGCTACAGGGGAAAAAAGAGCAGAATATAAAAGTGGTGTTGCAGTGGATCCCTGCACACTGTGGGATTAGAGGAAATGAGCTTGCTGATGCTCTGGCCAAGAGGGGGTCTGCTATTATTCAACTACCAAATGAGCCAGTCTCATTCAATGCAATAAAGTTATATATAAGGAAAAAATCAAGAGGTTTTTTTTGGCAAGACCTAAAAGCTAGAAGCAACCACAAAGTTTGGTTTATAAACCGTGATTTTGTCCCTTCAGCACCAAGAGCAGAGTCAGTGGCTTTGTTTCGACTTTTAACTGGCCATGACTGTTTACCAAAACATCTTTACCGCTTAAGGATTATGAAGAGTCCCAATTGTCCCCTTTGCAATTCAAACGAAGAAATGGACATTCGTCACCTGCACACTTGCACCCAGCTTTCCAGACGTAGCCTGTGTGACCGTTATTGGGAAGCAAGAGAGCGTATCGGCAGCTAAATATTTCACCCTATTGTTTCTGTATCTTTCCTTGTTCTGTGTATTGTGTTTGTTTCTGCTATTTTGTTCTTTGTAACCTTTTCTTGCGGCCAGCCATTGGAAATAAAAAAAAATATATTTGTAATATACGTTTTCGTATTTATAACTGTCTAAATTTGTGTTTTAAATCCTACCCTTTTCTGAGTGTAAAGAAAAATTCTGAGGAGTGTAACGCAGGTGAAGACGTTTCCAGGTTTCAAAACATATGTTCCTTGTTACGTTTGCATTACCTTTCAAAGTTTGAAATGTGTTTATAAATATTGCAACTATAAATATCATAAATTTAAAATATCGCAACTTATGTAAAGACCGCACTACTGTTTGTACAAAAAAAACCCTGTGTAACTGCATCTTAGTTTACAATACTTTAAAATAACAATAATAATAAAATCTTGAGAAAATACACAAAATCATTTCTGTGGAAATTCCTAGACGTTCCACATATTTTAATTCTACTTAAGGAAAAAAGTTGTATTATTTTTACTGTAGAGCACATATAGTAATAAACATTATACCAACAGCCTGATTAATGCCGTTTTACTCTTATTGGAGGTTTTGAGCCTGGAACTGCCATAAGCGAGCTGAAGGCGGATGCTCTTCCTCGCAATGAAGCTGACGACCAAACGGCACGACCTTGAGGGTCACGGATTGGGACAAAATCCTAGATGTAGGTCAATATCCACTAGGTATGAGCCCAGGTAAAGCGGTTTGACTGCATAGGTCCTAGTTCCGCTAAAACGGGGATCCAAAGTTGATAATTTGGACTCAGAAATGCAATGGAGTTACCATTAAAATTACCATTTTTTACTGATTTTTCTACTATTGTACTGCAGTATGAACCGTTTGCATGCTTAACTTTAAATTAATTACTTTGAATACTATTTTTTAATAAACGGTTCTCAAATTCAAATCAGCACCTACTTTTAATTTCATTAACTTGAGAATACCAAAATAACATAGTTACAGGATATTACGGAACGAATTAACTTCGTTTTATATCAATCGTCTGCTAGTAAAAAGTATTTATCGTTTGCTAATAAAAACATTTACTTGAAATGGATATTTATCTTCTGCTATCAAAGGTATCCCACATTGATAAGCAAAAAATGGGAGAAGAGAAAAAGTTCTGATTTATTGCACATGGCACACAAAAGAACAAAAATACAAGATTGTTTCGACTTTTCAACTAACTTAGACCATGCCCATAAATAAATATGCGCCCTCCCTTATACTCAATTTACTAATCAAAAATGCCAAAGGTGTTGGGAGATCGAATATAGTGTCGAATTCTGAAATTCCAATGGAAACAACATTGCATTTCTGGGGCCAAACTAGCAAATTTGAGTCCTCATTGCAGAGGAACTAGGGTCTATGTAGTCAAACCGCTTTATCTGCACTCATACCTAGTGGTAATGGTCCTATAGCTAGAATGTTCTCCAAATCCGTGCCCCCCCCCCCTCAAGGTCGTGCCGTTTGGTCGTGAGATTATACATACAAGATATACTCTTTCGCACTTTACTCTAGAGAACATAAACATATTCAACAGTAAATGCAGCGGTAACTTTTGAGTGCAAATGTAGTACATGTAGTGACAATTCTACCAGTAAATGATCGATCCAAGCCAAATTCAAGGTGCCTCAAACTGTACTATGGACTTCGAACCGCTTTTGTCATTCTCATCATCAGAACCACGGAAATATTCGGATGAAGGCGACCACGCACATAAGCTTATTATCGGCACGTGTTCCAAGTTTCGAAAGCAGCCGATTCTGATGTGCCCTTCCTCTTTGCTTATTATCTCCTAGTGTGCATCACAAATGATCTTTGGCCACCTTTTTGACAAACATCAAAAGAACGAGGTAGAAATCCAGCCAGAAACTGTTAAAAACTTTTGCCGCAAAACTTGTGTGCCACCAATGTTATATCTCGTTGAACGACCAGGCTCAAATCCTTGGAGGAATTTTAAAGTTAAGGCGGAGTTTTCCATTAGCAGGAGGAGCACAGGTCTTCAATTATTGTGCTAGCAGCAGAGCCACACGCAGTCCAGTTTCCAGCGGCGGCTTCTTTGCTTGATGGAGTTGGCATCCCATTAGTAGATCCTTTTACAATGGCGCTTCATGACAGAGGCCCTAGATGGCAAAGATGTGTTCGCTTTTAATGAACTTTGCGAAGTCTAGTTTGATCCGCGTGGCTCTTTTGCGAAGATTCTTCCCCGCGATGATGAGAAATCGAACCAAATCTCGTTGTGTGGCTTCTGAGAGTTGCCGTTGCTATGACATCTGTTTTATTAGCTCATTCGTTATGAACTTGCTTTTTAGTGAAATGAATTTCATATTGGAAGGCTTGTTTCTTTAAGGTGATTACTAAGCCCGATATTTAATTGCAATCGCTTTTAAATGAAATGCGTAATTCATTGAATTTTATTGGAGGTTTTTTTTTTTTTTTTTTTGAAAGGTATCAATTCTTCCTTTATAATGAATTTAGCTTCTTTGTCATTTGAACTAACATTTGTTTTGATATAAAGCGGTCCTAAAAACGGAAAAGGTTTTAGTTACTAGTTTTACATAACTGCAGCTTGTTATCTTTAATTTCATTAATTAATCGTTTTGTGATTGACCTGCTAATATACTAATTGACAAAGAGGGAGAGAAAGAGGGAGAGAGCAGATAAATACTTTAGAGAGAGTAAATATTTCATTTTATATCCTTTCTTTTAGTAATGTTTTTACTTATTCCTTCAGTAGCTAATCGATTTTGTTATCTAAAAATCTAAAATAACGGAGTTTCTGTAGATATACTTGTGTTCAAATGAGTTTGAAACGTATGAACGTATTTACATGAACTGTTGAAGCTGGTAATCTTGCTGAACAAGGTATAAAAATAATTTCTGAAACGATATTTTTTTTTTTGAAAATTACTCTTTACATATAGCATTGAACTCAGATAATAAGGCTGAAATTTCAAAGACTGCAAGATCAAATTTAAAGACAGCTAATTCTCTTACAATTAAAATGACATTAACATATATTCCAGATTTACTTACAAAGTTTTCCTAATCACACCACTTATTCAAACACTACTGGGCAAAAGTATCGCAATTTTGAGAAGTTAAATTTTTTTCGTAGCAAGACCCCCCCCCCCCCCCCCAGTTCTTTTTTGACATGCATCTGATATTTTTTATGCCAAAATGTTTAATTAGTTTAAACACAAAATATGGTTGAATTATTGAACATAAGTAATCATTTAGTTTCATCTATACTAATAACATAAAGCTGAAGAGTTTGTTTGTTTGAACGCACTAAACTCAGGAACTACTGGTTTGAATAGGGAAGTTGCAACCTATTAAATGTTCATGTTTTGGCTATTGGATATTGTTAATTGACCCTCAAAACAAAAAAATTCACCATCGCCGAATTTTAAAACACCGTGATTGATTTTTAATGAATTTTTTAAAATCACGCGCAAAAGTGCGCTCTTCTGAAACGTCACGAGCTTACGTCACAGGGCACTAATGGGCAGCCTTCCGCCGAAGATCCCTTGTTTTCGCTACGGACATTTTGAGCGCGCTGATATTTTTATTTTTTAGAAATTCAATAATCCTTTTGAACACACTATGGAGGCCGGATTCGTTAAAGCACAATCTGAATAATCTTCCTCAAGTAACATCAATGATGATATTCGAATACTTCCGAGAGGATGAGAGGTTTAATGTTCCAGAAACGCGAGGAGTTGAATGCGAGGAGATAAGCCTTTTACGCTTCGTCTTCGAAGTCGAATGCACGTCCTTCTGTTTCTCCCCTATCGGAAGCGCGCATGACGTCACTTCCTATGCCATTTGACGTCACAAGCGCTTGAACTTTAAAAATTAATTTAAAAAAAAAACTACTTATCGTATCGCAAAAATTTTTTCACCTAAGATGTTCATACATGTTACTCTATCATATAAAAATAAAATTGAAAAATCGAAAACGTCCCTACTGAAAAGTTCTTTTTGGGTTGAACAGTCCAGTTATTGAGGAAGGCTATAGGCTATAAAAAATCAAGCTATGACAAATAGTAGTGGGGCAGCAATAAATTGAAATTGAATCAGAAATAATCACGATGCGTTTTTTCTTGCATCTAGCTCGAACTTTTTTTGCTGCTAGTTTAAAAGTTAAATAATTTATAAATCAAGTGTTTTCATTTTTTTATTGATTTTTTTTTTTTTCGATTTTCGTATTTAACGGAAAACATCGATGTGGATAAGGGTGTGTAGTTTTTTACTATGTATTTCATATATGTATCAGCCCGTAATGTACTTAAAATAGTTTTTTAATACATTGTTGTCTTATTAACGCGGATAAAACCGCAGGGCACAGCTAAAAACAAATAAAGAAAGGAATAAATTGCTTCTCAATATTTTTACGGACCCAGGCAATGCTGGGTATGCTTGTGAGAAAAAAATAAAATGTTAAAAGAATGTCCAGGATCTCTGAAATTGAAATCCATTTCGGCTCCTCGCAAACAAAATAAAATAAAGATGCAATTTTAAGTTACTCTGAGCAGAAAAAACAATAAGTGAGGACAATTGAATAAAAAAAAAATAAGGTTTTGCGGCCGCCTCTCGTTTGATTACATTGACCACTCTTTTAGGCACCTAATCCACAAGGTTAAATAGCTCTTCTTTCGTAATTTCATAGAGCGAAACTTCGCTTAATGTTACCTCTTCTTGAAATTTGAATTTAACGAGCTGATGTGTGCATCACATGACTTCCTTTTACTTCAATTTAATGTCATTTCCCCATTATTGGCAAATTCAATGTGATTCAATTGTTTACTCTCTAAATATCACCAACATTAGCCAAATTGAGACCAAATTTAAAATTTAAAAAAATTGCCAAATTTGTCGCCAAGTTGGTGATAAAATTTGGCGATCAAAAGACTGGTGATATATCGCCAAGTGTGCGACAAATTATAACACCACTTGAGTTTACATCGAAATTAACAATGATTTCCCCCAAAAAAGGGGCAAAACACCCCCTTAGGAACATCCGAATGCAACCAAAAGGGAAGGTGCACAACTACACCCCACTAGGAGTCTACGTATTAAATTTCAATTTTCTAGGACGTACCGTTTTTGAGTTATGCGAGATGCATACACACACACACACACGCACGTACGCACATGCATACGTACATACGGACGTCACGAGAAAATTCGTTGTAATTAACTCGGGGGTCGTCAAAATGGATATTTTGGGTGTCTGTACGTTCCTTGGCATATATCCACGTGTGATCGGATCGAAAAAAAAACTCAACATTAATTCGGGGGTGAGAAAAATGGAAATTAAGGCCGATTTTTGAGTGAAAAATTTTTCGCAAATACAATACTTCCTTTTTTGTAAAAGGAAGTAAAAATCGTTTTGACTATCCGTTTGATTTAAGTAATTTTGTTTTCTTAAAAAATGAATAGGATTATCTTTCTTCGAAGGGACACTGCTGGTTTTACTTATAGCATAAATTTGCTTATTTTTTGAAAAATTATTCTAGGTACTCTTTACTCAATTTCATTTTTTATAAATATATTTATCTATTGCACATAAAATACTTGTAAAAACAAAACAAAAAAAATAATAATAAACTACTTAATTTCAAGAAATTATTTTACAACAATTCAAAGTGACAATATATTTTAAAACTATCATTTAAAGTCATTATCAAATATTTAATTTACATGCATCACAAAAAATTCCAATAATATCTTAGAATATTATAACAAAAAAAATCGTCGCCAAGTTGGCGAAAAAAACTTGGCGACCAAAAGCTTGGCGATACGTCACCAAGTGTTTACCAAATTATAACACCACTTAAGTTTGCATTGATATTAACAATGATTTCCCCCCAAAAAGGTGCAAAAGACCCCCTTAGGAACATCCGAAAGCAACCAAAAGCGGAGGTGCACAACTAGACCCCACTACGAGTCTATGTACCAAATTTCAACTTTCTAGGACATACCATTTTTGAGTTATGCGAGATACATACGCACATACGCACATACACACATACGCACATACATACAGACGTCACGAGAAAAGTCGTTGTAATTACCTCGGTGATGGTCAAAATGGATATTTCGCGTGTCTATACATTCTTAGGCACTTTTCCGCATGTGGTCGAATCGAAAAAAAAACTCAACATTCATTTGGGGGTGAGCAAAATGGAAATTAAGGGCGATTTTTGAGTGAAAATTTTTTCGCGAATACAATACTTCCTTTTTTGTAAAAGGAAGTAAAAAAATCAGTTGAATTTCAAAATACTATTTCTAGTTGCTTATCTTGGAAAAAAAAAAAGAAAAAGAAAAATTAATTTGAATTTCGACATCTTGAATTCAAATTATGTTTTTCGCAATCACGAGTGTGTGTATGTAGGGCGTGTATGTTTGAGTGCGGGGGGGGGGGGTATGTGTGTTTGTGTGTAGGGGTATGTGTATGTGTGTAGGGTTATGTGTATGTGTGTGTAGGCATGTGTGTTAGTAAAGTAAGGCAAAACAACGTTAGAAGAAGCACGAATTTGTAAATTACAGCAGACACGTGTTTCGGCGTTACAGGGAACGCCTTTTTCAATGCAAAATATAATGAGCTTATGGATGAAAAGACATCCGACAAAAGCTTTTGTCGGATGTCTTTTCATCCATAAGCCCTGTAACGTTGAAACACGTGTCTGCTGTAATTTACAAATTTGTGCTTCTTCTAACGTTGTTTTGTCTTACTTCACTGTTCAGCACAAAGGTATTTATTTATCTTATGTGTGTTAGTGTCTGTGTGCTGGCATAAGTGTGTGGGTAGTTGTGCGTATGAATGTGTGTGGGTGTGGGGGGGGGGTTATGTGTATGTGTTACATTGGCCACTCTTTGTTACACATATGTGTTTGTGTCTGTGTGCAGGCATGAATGTGTGGGTAGTTGCGTGTATATTTTTGTGTGTGTATGTGTAGGTGTCTGTATGTATGCGTGTGTGTATGTACGTGTGTGTGTGTTTGTGTGTGTATGTGTGTGTGTAGTTGTGTATGTATGCGCGTGTGTGTAGGACATGGATGCAACCTGGAGACGGCTTTCGCTACAGGAGCAACATCGTGAGGAGCCGGTCGACGGTGATGGTGCGGAGGGTGGCCGTCTGAAAATAAAATGATAAGACGCCAAAAACAGTCAAGTGAAAGCAATAAGCAATTGTGATTGCTCAAAAAAAAAAAAAAATAAATAAATAAATAAATATATATATATATATATATATATATATATATATATATATATAAATATATATATATATATATATATATATATATATATATATATATATATATATATATATATATATATATATATATATATATATATATATATATATATATATATATACATACATACATACATACCAAAAAAACTAAATAATATTGAATGTGCAGCAAAAAAATAGTATAACAATAGCTATATCCGGAAAATCCCGGGCCTTTAGCAATATTCTCTAGCTCCCTCTTCAGAGCGAGAGACAGCGCGCGGGTCTAATTAGATGAAAGGCAACAAACGCAATTAAAACCCATTTCGCCTCCGAAAGAATGGACAGCGCTTTCGGTGTGGCGCTCACAACCCGTACGGCAACCCCGCTCTCATTAAAGGAGCGCGATGTGGCAAATGGTGTTCAGCGGAGCCTATTATAACCATCAGCCCCGGCGTGAAGGAGCGATCGTTTGCGGAGATGCTCCTTAATGCTTCCAACCCCCCCACCCCTCACCTGAGGTCTTCTTTGTGAGGGAAGCCGCCTCATCCGACATTTTGGTTCTGAAAGAGAACGACCAGGGGCGCACCGAACTTAAGGTGTCACAGTACCTTTCAAGCAATTTTTTTTCAATTTAAGTAAATTATATTTTTTGTTGAAACCATAACATGCTTACTTACTTTGTAATCAATAATTTATTTTAAAAAATTTAAAATATTGCTAACTTTTTTTTAAAAATTTTAAAACATTTGAAAAAATTTCAACTTTTAAAAATCTTTAAGGTTTTTTTTTTAAACTTATAAAAAAAACTTTTTGCTAAACGATCGCAATCATCATCTCTAAAAATCTGAGCATTCATTTGCTTATGAGTTTATTAGAAAATTTTCTGTGATGAATTATGTAAAAAATCAAAGTTTTTTTTTTTTTAAATTGGTTTTTAAAGAATTAACATACTCTAAACACTTGAGTAATTTATAAAATGCTTATCCAGTGCTCAGTTTTGTCAAATATGTTATCTCAATTGCAAAAAGTATTACTTTAAAGCTGTATCTTTAATAGAAAAAAAAACCTTTAGGGATTCTAATGACATGAAAACACAAAAATCCATCATCGAGAAAAAGCAATTTAAAGTTTTTCTTTTGCATAAGAACACATGGCGAGCATGACCTAAAACGACTCATAACTTTTTAAATATTTGAACTAAAGCAATGAAACTTATCCCGTGTTCAGAATAGTTTTTAGCTTTGAAATAAGCAATAAAACTTTTTTTGATCGTTTTATCATTTTTGAGGTACTGTAAACCCTTAAATTTCTGGGAGGGCGGAAATTCTCATTTGAGGCAGTTAGAAGCAAAGAGAGTTAAGTGGACATTTTCAAGTTTTGAGAAAAACGCGTTTAAAGATAAGGACCTAGGTAGACCTTCCTTGATTTTTTAAATCTAAACCATGCTGTATAGCTGCATCTACCAGGGCTATTAGTTCCAGCTCTTGCCCCAAAACAGAGGAGATGTTCACCCACAATTTGTACTGGTTGTATCCATGTTTTTGATTTTGCCATTTACATTCCTTTCTTTTTCATTGCCTCAATTTGTCAAAGGAACTGCAAATGTTAACCAAGAGATGGTGATTTTGCCAAATGAACTCCAAATTTCACCGCATGATGATAATTTTTCTGAATCGTCAGACGTAATAAGCTATCTACGGAAATTTTGGTAAGTCATAGCGACCTTGCGGGATACCACTAGTACGTGTAAAAAAACCACGCTGAAGAAAAGTAGTGTCTGAGTGTCAGAATTCATCACACTAGAACTCCACAAGACGTACTGACCTGATCGGTGAAGCATCGGACATGTGACCGGAGGATCTCGGGTTCGATACTAGCCGGTCGAAGATCAAACGTCTTCATTAATGGTGACTAGGGGACGTTAAATATGCTCGTGGTCAAAGTCCTCCAAGTAAAACGATACCACTGGGGATGCTGGACCAGGGATTGCTCGATTTCTGGGTTGGATCACAAAATCAGAGCAGTCTTCAGGTCCCATCCAACTGGTTAAGCCACAAATAGTGGTAGGTACGGCTACCCTGGAGTGAAAAGTAGAATTCCAATGATCCGAACACAGACAATCCGAACTGATGCTTATCCGAACCGCTTCAGTCATGTTTTTGTCAACTCTCGATTTTATCCTTCCCTCGTTTATTGGTTTTTAATGTGCAGCACTTGTAAGTACAATAAAAATGAATAAGTGTTATCTTTCATTTAATAATTAAACTATTGTTCATCAAAATTGTTATTTTTTGCCATTTTCCATCTGCACACAGTTATGTTTTAAAACGGAGCCTTTTTTGGGAGATGGGGAGAGAAAATCCAATTATCCGAAGTTTTGATTTTCCAAATGGTGTTCGGCACCAATTGTTCCGGATATTTAGAGTTACACTACACTTGATTGATGTTTGACTTTTTTAGTCCACATAATCAAAAGATTTCATTAATTTAGCTTTGAGAAAAGAGAGGCTTGAAAATGGTATTGTTCACAAGGAATATCTCCCAATAAGCAATTGTCAAATTTAAGAAATCAGTCAACTTGCTAGATTTGCTCAAAGCGGCATGTTACTCAACTTGTCACCGGTTACTTTTCGACGTCGAATTCAGCGGGGACAATAACGTATTTTCAAATACTTGAAACAAGCCTGGATCAAAGCCAAGTAACACCCGTAGCAGTTAGACGTTTCATAAACGTTTTAAAATGGTTGTCATAACGTTATCAGTCATTTTACTACGTTGCATAAACGTTTCAAAATAATTGTCATAGCGTTATCAACCATTTGACTACGTTACATAAACGTCAGAAAATTGTTGTCATTACGTTATCAACCCTTTTACATCGTTTATAAATTATATATATTATGCTTTGGTGAGCTATTATGGTTTGAAGCAAATTATTTAATCAACTAATTTATTAGATTTTAACGAACTGTGTTCACTCAAGTAAAAGCTACGAAACTGTTAAAGACGTATCGATTTCATAAAGTTTTTGAAGTATGCATCTCTACATAGTATAAAATGAAGTCTCCAAAAAGCGTCGGTGTGTTTGAACTCGCAAAACTCGAGAACTACCCAGCCGATTTTGCTGAAATTTTCACAGTTTGTTCCTTTAAGTCCTGAGAAGGTTTGCAGACCAATTCGAAAACAATTCGATGAGTAGTTCTTTTTTTATTTCAATTAAGGCTAAATTTTCACATAAATTCCCGAATATGGGGGTGAAAAATTACTTTCACATATTAATATTACATATTGTTCGAAAGGGTAGAATTTTCCGCGTTCTACACTATTTGTTTCAATGCTCTAACTTTATTACAGCGGGAATTATTTGCGTTTTTAGCTCGAATTTTTTTAGGCTTCGCTGAACTTTAGGTACTACTTTCTTCATTGAATAAATCAATTAAAAGTGAAGGAGTTGTCCCACAGCTTTCTTTTTGACGCCATTGGAAAAAGCGACCTTTTTTACTCCAGAATTAACTCGGCCTATGGTCGAAAAAATAAGTTTTTATCTCGAAAGGAAAAAAAGTTACAAGCCTTTTTAAATCAAGTTTCAGAAATCTCGATTCCATTCAAATTGTGAACCATTTTCTTTCGCATTTTAATTCCTTAAACTCATTTTATTTTGTGTTTCCATGGTTACGCATTTTAAATCCATCTTTCTGGATTTAATTTCTTAAAAGTATTTTAATATCTGTCGTCATTGTTTAGAAAGGAAATCATGTTTTTTTTTACTTATTTTTTACGCCTGATTGTTGAATATACGTCACTTGACACAATTTTTATTTTCAAGGTGGACCGGGCAAAGCCGGGCAACGCAGCTAGTCGTTTATGAAACGAAGTATGCATCGTTTATAAAACTAAGTAGAAAACTCTCTGGGAACCAAAATGTCGGATAGGCCGACCAAACCTCTATATGAGTTCTACCCCCCCCCCCCACCATATTCAGAGAGAGAGAGCTGATTTTGGGTCTCGGCTCTCACACTGACTTTCGCCGCTCTACGTCTTATCTAAATTAACATCAGCGGTTTTAGAACGTTCGCAGATCCGATTCTGGGGGAGGTGCGGGAGGCAATCAGGTCGCTACTGATTTTCACAAACCCCACGTCGCTGGGCTTTTTTTAATGCTCTTTTGTTTAAAATTATTCTATGAACTGTTTTCTTCGCTAAATCACTAAATCTAATTTTACGAGCCTTTCACTTTCGGGGCGTTTGATTGTAATAAATAAGGAGCCTGAGCTATTATGGCTTGAAGCAAATTATTTAATCAACTAATTTATTAGATTTTAACGAACTGTGTTTACTCAAGTAAAAGCTACGAAACTGTTAAAGACGTATCGATTTCATAAAAGTTTTTATAGAGTCTACATTTTTCTCTACTTTCATCATATTTAAATGAGTATTCCAGTTTGTAAATATTCTTGATTTTGACTCAGTTACGAAATTTGTAATGCGCATGCGTGCATTAATGTTTAAATCAAAGTGGGCGAAAACTTAGTCCAGTAGGGGAAACTGGGGTCCATTGCGGCAAGAGTGAGCTGTTGAAAAGGCAGCGAAGAATAAATAAATAATGGTATTGAAAAGCTGAAAATAGGAAAATGGTCACCTCACCAATGGATAGCAAGTGGCTCGTGCCAGTGACGCTAGAGTAACATCAAGGGGTTGATGTCAAAATAGCATTTTAGTAAACTTGTTTTTTAGTAATGCCATCTGTTTTAATAAAGTAAGAGTTGAGTGTTGGTAAGACATTTATGCGCAAGCTCTTTATTTTTACTTCCTTTTGCAAAAAAAGAAGTATTGTATTCGCGAAAAAAATTTCCCTCAAAAATCAGCCTTAATTTCTATTTTGCTCACCCCCGAATGAATGTTGAGTTTTTTTTTTTTTCGACTCGACCACACGTGGATATATGCCTAGGAACGTACAGACACCCGAAATATCCATTTTGACGATCCCTGAGCTAATTACAACGAGTTTTCTCGTGAAGTCTATATGTGGGGCATTCCAAGGTATTTTTGACATTTATGTAGAGTCCGTAACGTGACCTTTTTTGCCATAACTTTTTAATTTACTGTTTGATTAGCATATTATTTTATTTTGATCTTTTCCTACCAACACACCAGGTCAAATTGAAATAATTTGCAAATCAAACGGTAAATTAAAAAGTTATGGCAAAAAAAGGTCACGTTACGGACTCTACATAATTTTAAAAATACCTTGGAATGCCCCATGTACGTATGTATGGGAGTATGTGTGTATGTACTCCTCATACACCTCATAACTCAAAAACGGTATGTCCTAGAAAGTTTAAACTTGGTACGTGGACTCCTAGTGGAGTCTAGTTGTGCACCTTTCCTTATGGTTGCATTCGGGTGTTTCTAAGGGGGTCTTTTGCTCCTTTTTAGAGGGAAATCATTGTTCATCTCGATGTAAACTCAAGTGGTGTTATAATTTGGCGGACACACGATTTTTTTTTTTTTTTTAAATCTGATATCGATTTGGTCACTGTTGGTGATATTTAGAGAGTAAACTATTGAATCACATTAAAATTGCCAATAACGGGAAAATGGCATAAAATTGGAGTAAAAGGAAGTCATGTGATGCACACATCAGCTCGTTTACGTTAGGTCCGTGTTTGTTCAGTGTTCGTCGCTGCTTTTATTTTTCTATTACACCTTGACTGGCCGACTTTGGAGTTAAGGTGAAAAATGACATTAACCTTAATAGAGATTTTTTTCCTTTTTTTCCTTTTTCTTTTTGCTATGAACTTTTCATTCACGACAATTCCACCTTATGCGAAAGCTGCTGTGAGATCAAACAAGATCACATGTAATGCTTGCAAATCAGGAACTTTATATGATACATCGCAGAAAATTAATTGACATTGGAACAAAGTAGAGGACGAGAGGAAGGAGAGATAACTAAGAAAAAGAGAAGAAAATTAGCCACGATTGAACGATTAACTTAAGATTATATATTTTTAAAAAATCAGGAAAAAACCACGCTTTTTAGATGAAAATCCATAGTTAAAAATGAGTCAATCTATCTCTCAATCCTTATATGTCAATGTTGTCAATCCCAAAACGAAAAATTATTTCACAGATTATAATAAGCAGAATGTAAAGAGTCAACTTCAAAAAAAATCAACTAATTTAATCAATTATTAAATGATTAGCAGCTGTTTAAAGTGGTTGTCCGGTATACCGGACACCAGGTCTGAAGGGGTTAAGATAACGTCTAATTTAAAAACCCAAAAAAATAATCCCTAAAAAGATTTCATTTTCAATCTACCTTGCATGAACACAGACAGCCGATTTTGATCACTGTTCTTTTTTGTCTGCATAACGTACAACCACAACTTTTCCTCGCTATTACAGCTTTGAAATTTAAAAAAAAAGAAAAAAAATTAGTTTTTTCGGCCCACCCTAATATTTACATTCCCACAGACATCAGTTGTTGCAAGTCCACAGACGACAGTCTCACGCTGAAGGGGCATCCCATCAGACGATTTCTCCTTTTGATGTCACTAATAAGCTGCCCTGAAAAGCATTTTCAGCATACCACGCGCCAGGGGTATGCTCCAAGAAGAATGCCATCTGGCGCCTCGTGTAAATGCTCTGACTCTTTCAGCCAACTGAGTCTTAATTGCGTTTGTTGCCTTTCATCTAATTACGCAGAGTCCATCAGCTCCGAAACGCGAATGTCTTCCAGTTTGGACAATGGGATGGAAAGAGCTCTTTTACCACGGCCGTTGCAAGCGAATAATTTAAATCACATTACCGCGCTTCGATGAATTTTAAAAGCATGGAGCTGGAACAATGGCTATAACCCTTTGTGTCAAAATCTTGGCGTTTTCCCGTTTAGGTGTCGAATTTTTCGTTTAGTATGTGTTGTATAATGACTGGTTGAAGAATGTAACTGATGCCTTTTGCTTTGGGATATTAATCTTTGTATACTAAATCATGGCATAATTTATTCTTTAAATAAACATTAATAGGATTTAAATAATAAAATCTCTTATATAATTAAAAACTGAGCGTATCTATGTATGTCCAAGCTTCTTCTCCCGAACGACAGTAAACTGACCATCGAACCAGGATTCGTAATCTTCCCGTCTTTATGTTTGGCTATTTAACATAATCCTCCGATAATAATTAGCGGAGATATCAATTAAAAACTACTTATTAATTATGACTCTTAGATTTCAAAAACAAATCCCTATTTTTCGAAGGTTTTCCTCCATTCAAATTATTATTCAGTGCTTCATCTCAACTTTCCGCAACAATGCTTTTATTAAAATATATAGCATGAAGAAAATCATTGTGATGAAAGATCTGTTGACATTTTTTTTTCTTGAATATGCACAGGTAAAATTCTTGTTTTTGTTTTGAGGCTTTTCCTGTAATCAGAGGATTTAAAATGTTTACTTTTTGGGGGTTTTCCGCAATCTGCCGCAAAATTTCACTGACTTTTTTTTTTGGTTCAAGCCTGAGTGTTGAACTCGCGTCACTTGACATAACTTTTATTTTCGAGGTGGACCGTGCAAAGCCGGGCGACGCAGCTAGTATATTAATAAATCCGGTGACGCAGATAAACCAAGGAAATATTAAAATTAATAATTTCTAAAAAATTTTGGCTATGACATTTCCAATGAAATTAGTTTTGTGGCGTTATTAAGGCATATTGCATTACGAATTTTATCACAAAGTTACCATTACAGAATTTAAAGAAGCTTTTAAAATTTTGACCTTGCAAAAATACGAATTCTATTTTATAAATTTTTTTATCACTAAACCTGTCAAAAAATTTAATAGGAAAATTTTGTACGAATGTGTTTAAATTACAGCTAATAATCATACAAAAATAAATGGACATTTTGCAGTTATCACCGTAAAAGAATTAAGAAAATCTGTTTAACTTCTTCTTGACATAGTTGATGTCAATGAGGATTGTATGCTAAAACAAATTCCATTTTCAAAAATAAAATGCTTCCCTTACTTCGTATAAATAGTTGTGTTTTACATTTTCCAATGAAAATTCAACGTTACACTGTTACAAATTTTCCGGAAAATTTACGGTAATTGTTACTGACATACATGTTGCCAGTAACTATTACCGTAAAAACCAAATGTTACTGTAAAATTTTACGGTTTCCTCGGTAGGCCGCAGCAACCAATAGGAGCTGGGATCGCTCATTTCTCCGGTATAAATTACCGTAAAAATCAGCGATGTCCGCCATTTTACAGTAACAATTACAGAAAATCTTCCTGAGTTTTTAACAGTGTAGGTTCCGGTTATTTCCTTTTTGAAGAAAGTTTTATGTCATTGGTGTCATTCTAACGAAGTTTTGTTTTAAAGTGACTCCTAATGTACGGAAAGCACATTATGTTACTTTCGGTAGAAATTATTTCCTGATTATTGATTATTTTACTTTCGGTAGAAATTATTTCCTGATTATTGATTATTTTACTTTCGGTACAAATTATTTCCTGATCATTGATTACATTATTCATTAGTTAGGTATTTATTGATGCATTAATTATTTTTTGTCGTTTCTTTTTGCTGATAAGTGTTATTTACAATGGTATCATTCGTGTTTTGGATACAGCTCCTAAAATATTAATGTGTCATTTACTAATCACTTACATTGATACCAGATATTACATGAAATACACCACCAGCTCAGTCACTTTCCTATGCCGAGCTGATGAGTGCTAATAACTACGAAACTGCAGTCCTCGGCTGGAAATGACTGATCTGGTGGTGTATTTCATGTAATATCTGGTATCGCCCTGGCAAATTGGGCGGTAATTTACCAAATATTACATTGTTTCAGATGAAAATAGCAGAGCTTTGTATGCGCTATCTACACTGGCATCCACACGAAGTAGGGGAATGTCGGGAAAAGTGAAATAGCAGGACAAAGTGAAATGGTGAAGTATTGACTTTGCTTTTAGAGCAACGTATATGGTAATATTTTAACCTTATACCACATGTAATCTATTCCAGTCAGAAAAAAGTTATTTATGAAGATCAAAGCATGTAATGATACGAGCACTTTTTTAAAAATGATATTTATATTGTAATATTTTGTGGTAAATCAAAGCATATTTTTTGTTATAAAATCATAAAGTTTGTGTTTCTTACAGTTAAGATATTAATTAAGAACTACTAATTTTCAGTTCAGTATATATTTATTTAATATTAAGATTATTTTTATTTTAAATATTTTGTAGATTTAGTCAAGCGCATGCGGGGCAATGTGTAATAGTTGATTTCATTTACTTGTTCTATTATTTATTAAATCGTTTACGTGTTCAGTTTTTAATTGATTTACATACCTTCGTTTAAAAATTCACTTATTTGTTCAATCATTTACTTGTTTTCTTAGCCATTCACTATATTATTCACTCATTTATTTTTTTCTTCATAGACTGATTAGTATTTTTTTTCATTTATTTGTTTATTGCCTCATTATCTATCCATTTCTTCATTCATTCTTTTGTTTATTCATTAATTTAAACAAAAATGTTTTAAGGAATGAAATAAAAATTATTTTATTAGAAAAATATGTTTTTTTACTTTTTCCTCATGAAAAAAAATGAAAATTTTCCACTTTTTATTTCATATATATATATATATATATATATATATATATATATATATATATATATATATATATATATATATACATTTGTTGGCGACCTAAAGACTGGGGATAAATCGCCAAATGTCCGACAAATTATAACACTTGAGTTTACATCGATATTTATAATGATTTCCCCCCAAAAAGAGGAAAAAGACTCCCTTAGAAACATCCGAATGCAATCAAAATTGAAGGTGCACAACTAGGTCCCACTAGGAGTCTACTTACCAAGTTTCAAATTTCTAGGATTTACCGTTTTTGAGTTATGCGAGATACATACACACATACACACATACGCACATACATACGTACATACGGACGTCACGAGAAAATTCGTTGTAATTAACTCGGGGGTCGTCAAAATGGATGGTGAGAAAAACGGAATTCAATGCTGATTTTTGAGTGAAAATATTTTTGCGAATACAATGCTTCCTTTTTTGGAAAAAGGAAGTAAAAATAAATAAAACCATGAAACATTTTTCAAGTGATAAATCTTTCAAATGCAATAACTATCAACTGGTTTTTTCTCCTAAAAGCAAAAAGGGAATAAGTAGTTGGGATGCATTACTTAACGATAGGGTACGAAGTAAGAATGTCCATTTGACTGAGAGGTAAACAAAATTTCGATGTGCGATACAAAAAGTTAGGTTGAAACTATCACAGTTGGTATTATGAAAACTGCCGTGAGAAGGAAAAGGCAGTATCTACAAAAATTAGTTTGAGACATTTGAAGAAACGCATTTTGGATTCCATGCTAACAATAAGAAAATGTTGGAAATTGAAGTTTCTTTCCGCGCTTTTTCTTCAGCGGAAACCAATTTAGCAAGCTTGTATAATGAAGCCAAAGTACAACAATAGATGACAAAAATTCAAAATAAATAAATAAATAAAAGAAGAATGAAACACGACCTTTCCATGCTCAGATCAGAAAACATTTTTTCGTTTATAAAATCATTGATAAATATATTTCATATTTGATTTCCGATAGTCAAAGACAGAATATTTTGTTAATCCTGACGCATACTAGTTTTGATTTAAAATCAAAACTAGTATGAAAAATGGTGGTTTTATTATTACAATAGTGGTACCCGCACGGCTTTGCCCGTAATAGAAAAATTAAAAGATCTTTTGGTTCGCCTGTATATTTACAAATAATGTATGGTGAATTTTCTCGCCAATTAGCGTGTACCCATGTTACGGTTCCACGTTATGATAATTTCGTAATTTACTCGTTCATCTTATGATAATTTTGTTCTTAAAATTGGTATAGAAAAAGAACCACATCGAATTTTCGAAAAATCACTTCAAAGTGCACACCCCCATGTTACAAACTAACTTTGTGCCAAATTTCATGAAAATCGGCCGAACGGTCTAGGCGCTGTGCGCGTCACAGAGATCCTGACAGACAGAGGGACTTTCAGCTTTATTATTAAGCAAAGATTTAAAGAATGAAATGAAGAATAATAATGTGATTTTTTGTTGGAACTTAATGTAGCTATCCAATTGAATCAATTTTATTCATCAGTTATTTGAATTTAAAGTAAGTAATGTAAACACTTCGGATGGGAGATTGTTAGATGACCACTACTAAAATGTTCAGATTTCGGAATAGCCACTGTCGGATAGAAATTGTAGTTTGAGAAAAATGGATAAAAATTGAACAAATTGAAATTCTGGCGTTTTTAAAAAATATGGAAGATTTAGAAAGCTTTGGGCTATAAAACGCTCAAGGAGGGCAATTAACATTATTGACCTACAGTTAAAAAATATATTTCATCGTGGCCACTACTAGTGTATTTTAAACCTTGAAGTGGCCACCACTGGTGTTTTATCTTAGTTTTGATTTAAAATTGTGGTTTTATTTTTACATGACACCAGCTAATATTTATATATATATTTAACTACATCATTTCTTTCCTCTTTGTAAATCGACAGAATTTACCGGAGGCTTAATACATAATGTTTAGATACGCGTCCATAAAAAAGAGGCATGACTTCCGTTAAGGAGAGTTGATACCCCAAAACATTTAAAAAAATCATTTTTCGGTACTTAAATGTTCCATTCACAAGCTTTAAAGCGACATCGAGTTCATGTTTCCATGCAAATTAAAAGTAACTCAATGTAAATATAAATAGGGCAGAAATTAATTAAAATGCACCCACAAAATTTCACTTACAAACGTAATTTTCTCAAATGTTCAATTTAAGAAACTTTTGTCCCTCTTTTTAGATAACTACTTTTTATATTACTTTGAAATATTTCATCACACTTTATTTATATGTTCATAAATAAAGTGTGATGAAATATAATTCACAGTGTGTTTTAATTTAAAGTGTGATAATATATATATTGTTCATAAATAAAGTGTGATGAATTTATTCAAATGTGAAAAGTTTGCTTTAGGACTTGCACTTTTTCCTAAAGAGTCATTTTTACTCAAAATATCGAAAATGATCTTTTTTTTTCCCATTTAAATAGGGACTCTTGGTAAACATTTAATAAAATCAAAATAAACAGAATTGTTTTAAAATTTTACTTCAGTTCACTCTTAGACTTCTCTTGAAAAAACTGAAATTTAAATTTATATCATCAAGATATTGATCTAAAAATGCGCACATTACGTTTAGCAATTTAGCATTACGAGTATACAGTAGGGTGGGTTAAAAATGCATGTAAAAAAAATTCTCCTAGATAACAGGACACCCCTCAATATTTTAAGACTTGTAGACAGTAATATACTGAAAGAATATTAGCTTCTTTTTTTAACTGAAAGAGGGTGCCCAATCCCCTCCCCTAAACTTAATCAGTAAGGGAAGGAGGGTTAAAAAAATACATTGAACTGAAAAAACAATGCTGCATATTATAATATACATGAGTAATATGCATATACATTGCAATAAAATAATCATTTCCAAAAAAAAAAAGAATAGCTGGGGAAATTTAAGGGGACGGTGGACGTTAAATTGGCGAAAATTGACTAAAAAAACAAAATTTTTATTTTTTTATGTTTTGTTGTACTTTAAACATTTTTCTACCTAACTCAAAAAACCGCTTAACGATTGGACATTTTTTAACAAAGTTACGACTGCTTAAAATTAGTACACAAAAAAAAAAAAAAATCATGAGATATTCCTCTCCAATTCAGCTGTTCAGCTGTAAACAAAGCAGGCCTCAACAACTTTTGTATGATAAAAATAAGTATAGATATTGTTCTTGTAAGATAACATGCTTAAATAAATACTGACAAGTAAAAACACTGAAAAGAGGTTTTGCAGAGTAAATTTTAAAGGTAAGTGAAAAATGATACTTTAACTGCATTTTACGCGAAACGAAATTTTCTCGATTTTCATACCTACAAAATGCTCCATGCGACACAATTTTCGTTCAAAGTACACGAAATTCAAAGTTTAGCCTCATGTTTTACCAGATAATAAAACTTGGTATGCCTTACAGAATCTAACTTCAGGTAGTTTAAAAAACCTCGGCTAAAAACTACTAGCAGGAGAAATTTCCTGGAATATTTATCGAAGTAATTAAAAAAATATTCTTAAAAATGTAATTTTTAAGGAATTATCTAACTGATACCAATTTTTCTTCGTGATGATTTAGTATGTAATAAAATGAAAAAAAATAAGCAAAAATGTAAAAATTTAAGTCGCGTGGAGCATTTTAAATTTTTCAAAAATTTTTAAAGTTTTTTAAAATTTAAAATAGGTTGGAGCTGTTTTTTCTCTTTTTTTGTGGTATTCTATGTATTTATGATTTAATACATATGCACACGAAATTTTAAGTCTCTAGTGAGAAAAATAAAAAAAAAAGTAATTTTATGTCCACCATCCTCTTAATGTTTCTAAATTTGTGACATTTTCTACGCTACGGCTGCTGTTAAATTAAGGGGTCATTGAGCATTGAGCACCCTCTTAAAATTTAAGTAAGAATCTATAATTTTTACAACACAAAACTATTTAGTAAGTCTGAAAAAAATGGGGGTTTCTTGGACTCTAGCTGAAAAACACTTTTTTTGAATCACCCTATTATACAGGGTGCCGACTCCCCTCAATTAGAGTTTTTTGATTAAAAACAATCTAACAGGAATGACCACTGACTAATTTTAACGCGGGCTAAGCGCTGACCATAAAGAATCCTTCCCCCTTCTGTACACCCCTCCGCGAAAGGAACTGCTCAAGAACTGACTTAACATCGCATGCAGCTTTGAATCAAATGCTTCGCTCATTAACAGGGGTGCTCCATGTTGCGTGGTTGTTCCACGAAGCCTATTAGAAGCAGCAGCAGGAATGCGAAAGAGGGATTTTCGGAGAGGGACGGAATTAACTTCTGCGAGCCGTCACGTGTCTTCAGTCATCCTTGGATCCCCGGGATAGCCACAGTCAGAAAGCGGAAATCAAATTTCTGCGTCCATGGACTTTCTCTGCGGCACATTATCTAAATTAACATCAGCGATTTAGAACGTTGGCCGCAGCGTCCTCCCCCTAAATGGGGTGCTTAAAATGACTCAGAAAAGCAAAGGCTGACTTTAAACAACACTTCTGAAACTCGTTCTGAATCTCTGATGGATTCTGGCAAAGACGTGGAAACAACAGTAAGCGATTTTAATTTCATAAGCCTGGGCCTTATTATTATTAAATATTCAGGGAATACGCATTCATTTATTACGTATCGGTGCTGTTATGAAAGACGTGGCTATCAGATGTAGAGTAATTGGAAAGTTTCTAATTTAAAGTAGATGTTAGAGCATTTGAGGATTGCATAATATTCACAATATTTAATCTAATTTTATGGACTTGATTTCTCTTGGCTTTAGGTATGAACTGTGAAAAAAAAAAAGACTACAAAATTTATTTCGAAATTTACCGTCTTTGATAATTTAATGAAAACGAGCTGATGTGTGCATCATATGACTTCCTTTTACTCCAATTTAATGTTCTTTCAAAATTTCAACTTTCTAGGACATACCGTTTTTGAGCTATGCGAGATACATACACACATACGCACATACATACGTACATACAGACGTCACGACAAAATTCGTTGTAATTAACTCGAGGGTCGTCAAAGTGGATGTTTCGGGTGTCTGTAGGTCCCTAGGCATATATCCGCGTGTGATCGGGTTGAAAAAAAAACTCAACATTAATTCGGGGGGTGAGCAAAATGGAAATTAAGGCCGAATTTTGAGTGAAAATTTTTTCGCGAATACAATACTTTCTTTTTTGTAAAAGGAAGTAAAAATAATAAAGTTTATCCCAGTTTCTGTTTTAGCAAAGAGTTACATAAAGTGACTAAACAATTATGTTGATTGGAAATTCCGGAGGCAGTTCTTAGTGTATGAACTGGATCACCTAGAAGGAAAAGCTAGAATCGAAATTAAAAATCTGGAGAAAATGTTGGCGACAAATTTGGAGATTTTTTTTAATTTTAAATTTGATTTTAATTTGGCCACTGTTGGTGTTATTTAGAGGCTAAACAATTGAATCACATTAATATTGCCAATAATGGGGAAATGACATTAAATTGGAGTAAAAGGAAGTCATGTGATGCACACATCAGCCCGTTTTATTCACATAAATAGCGTGAGAAATGTTCAACTTATCGGGAAGAATAAAAAAAAAGCTACCCTAAATTTACCCTATTTTATTATTACTCTATTTATTATTTTACCCTAAATTTGGCTTTTTTCTGTGTTTTAGTTCATGTAAGGAAACCCGATTTACAGAGACCGCAAACTAACTGCGTAACACTATTTCCAGCGTGTTTAAAAAATGTATAAGATTTCAAAAAATATATTGCTTTTTTCTTACCGAATTCTTTATGAATTCAAATTAATTAAACCGCTTCCAATGAATGGTTTATTTATTTGTTTATTTTTTGCATCAATAGTACTGAAACAATTTGGGAATAAAAAAGCTTGCGCAAGAGTTGGCTTCTTTCTATGTCTCAGATAGAGTAAGAAAACCTGATTTACAGAGACCTCAAATCTTGTCTGATACGTAAAAATATCATACTTTCAGCATGTTCAAAGAAACAAATGCCAAGAGGGACATACATAGTTCTCTTTCTTTTTCGGACGTCTTTTTATTTTACTCTTTAGTCTTTTACTTTAGTCTTTATTACTAAAAGTAATGATGAATTTATGACTTCGGTGTTTCGTAAGTCTTTTGCTGTTACCCTACCTCCTCACAAAAGTTCTTCTCATTCTCGAAACCAAAAGTGGACCTCATTCAAGGCTTTTGTGTTTCGTGCTTTGAACGTCTGTTCTTTCTCCAATTCTTTAAATGCTGAGCTTTCGTATCTTAAAGCAATGGCTCTCGATCGTGGTTATTCACCTAGCATTATTGATTCAATTTATAATAAGCTAATTAAGCCCTGGCAATCTGACAAGGTTTCTGCTTCTAATGCTTCTTATACTATTGTTTTGCCTTATTATCTCAAAGTCAGTCATCAAGTTTCAAAGATTTTGAAGACGTTTGGTTTCGATATAGCTTTTTCTCCTGTAAATAAGATAAAGTTTACAAACTTGAAGCACCCTATTGATTGAAATAGCAACTGGGGTATTTAGAGCATCTCTTGCAAGTGTGGACTTGGTTACGTTGGACAGACTAAACGTGCTCTCATGCACCGTCTGAAAGAGCACGAAAACTATGTTAAACATAAAGAACTTGCCCGTTCTTCTATCGCTCAGCATTGTTAGACTTCTGGTCACTGTTTTGATTTTTCATCTGCAAAGATTATTTGTAAATATTCTTCGGTTTATGACCTCGATTTCTGAGAAGCTTACTATATTTGGAAAAATTATCATCCGCTTGTCAATGATTTTTCCAGCACACAATTTTTTTCATGTTATTTGGAAGCCATTTCCATAATTGCCTTTTCTGGTTTCTTCGTTGTCTCTTACTCTTTATGTCTCCTGGCTTCTGATTGACTGTCTCTCCCCACTTGCTCTGAGCCCGGGGTTGACATGCTGTTCGCTGATTGGTGTTTGCTGTCTTGTGTCCTGAATTCCTATTGGTTGGCCCTCTTTGGTATAAATACCGGTGTCCACTTGGTTAGTTCTCTCGCGACTTTCGGTTGTGTTAGTGAACTTTTTGCACTAATGAAGAGGCTCCATTGTAGCCTTGAAATAGCTATATGCTGTATTCTCTTCAAAGTTTGTGCTATATTTACGTTGGTTTTTCACTTTAACCAATTAAAATAGTTGTTAAAAATGTTACATTTTTTCAAATTATTTTTAAAAAATGGTTTAAACCTTTGTTTTTATGCATCCACTTTCAGTAAAAAATACTTTGAAAATTTCGGAAACGACCCCATTACTAAAATATCCCCTTTCATCCATTTATTTTGAGATTAACAGACGAAAAGAAAAATTGGAATAAATTAATACTGTTTGGTATTGTGTGTACATATAATAATTGTATGTTTCCAGATATGCAGTAAGCATGAGGAAGAGTAGAAATAAAAAATGTTGGAAATAGTTAAATTCATACAAATTTTCTCTAATATTCATTTATAAATATGGTCGAATTTCGATCACTGGACGAACACTAGTGTTAAATAAATCCTTGAGATTAAAAATATGTATATATTTTTTTTAAATAAAAGCTAGTTATGCATTCAAACTAATGGAACCGTTTCTTTTGGTGACTTTAGAATAAATTAATTTGTATAAATCCTTCCGGAAAAATTTTGAAGAAAAAAAACCATCGTAAATTTGGTTTCTATATTGTAAATGTTTTAGGTAGCGTAAGTAAACCCGGTTTATTCGAAACTCCAATAAATTATAGGGGACGCTGCAGCCACTGTCTAATGGCGGATGAAAAAGGCAAAATAGACGCACACTGTAACTTATAACTTGCTTTTACGCTTAGTGAATGAGAGTAATTTTTCATCGTGTTTATGGGAAACTTTTCTATTATTCTGAAATTACATTACACCGTAAACTATCTAAAACCTGTAATTTACCCCAAAGAAAACACTTGGAATGGGATGTTTTACCTTTTTCTTTAGTATTGTTAATCACCGCAAGGTAGCGTATTAGAGCTCCGGAGTTGCGAAAGGAGAACGTAAAACTTTTCTGATGCGTAAAATTAACGTTATTTTCAGCATGTTTAAAAACTGTCGGAGATTTTTATTTAAAAAAAAATTGTAACTTATTTAATAGGACATTCTTTTCCCATCTAAATTAATGCGGTAGATTTATTCATTTAATTGGATTGATTCATTTATTTTTATTTGCTAAAATAGTACTGGAACAACTTGGGAAGGAAAAAACTGCCGTAAATTTGGCTTCTTTCTACGTTTCAGATAGTGTAAGAAAACCCGATTTACAGAGAACACAACTTCCTGCTTCATTATTCACCAAACTGCTTCATTATTTTCAGCATGTTAAGATTTTGAATCAGATTAAAAAAAAAAAAAACTACTTATTTTATAGCACATTCTTTATGCGTTGAATGGGGTTGTTTTCTTCAGTCAAAAGTAATTCTTCTTGTAACTGAAATTGATAGAATAAGCAAAATATAATAACATGGACCCAGAAAATACTTTCAATTTCCCAACAGTTTTATTTTTTTTTAATTAATTTGTTTAAATGTCCGATTGTTCAAACAAGCTTGGTCTTGATGACGTCATAAATGATGCTCTTTGGCGCATCTTTCTACAGCGTTTCCACGTTACGATAATCTCTGGTGAAAAACTGGGCGTAAACATTTTTAAGAAGTAAAGACGAGTTCCAGTAGAATTCGTAAGGATGGTGGACGTATGTTTAAAAACAAAAAATTTGTATGTTTGTTTTTAAACATACGTATCCTTTTTTCTTAAGATATTTATTTTAAAAAGTAAAATTCAAATAATACGAATTTATTTTAGCATTATTTTTTTTCCTATCAGAAAATTATGTAGTTAAAAATACGCAGGAATAATTTAGTTCCATATTTTAACTTATAGCTCATAAATAATAATGCAAAACTTCCGTTGCCTGCATTTATTTTGATCGGAGCATTTACTTTATTCGAGATCTAACCAACCTGCAGTAATGTAGAAGAAAGTTCATCCAAAATTCACCTTTTACAGGCTTGTTAGTGTCAATAGTAAAATCACACGGCACCGCTTTTCTTCTTCAAACGAAGCCAAATTTGGCCGAATAACAAGACCTTTAGGCATTTTTTTTTTCATCTCTCTCTCTCTCTCTACATGAAACCTAAAGCCTCATTTTTTTAGAAGCCAACTTCTCAGGTGGCTCTTCGTCCGCATTGTTTCGTGATTCGCCCGCTCGAGGGGGGGGGGGGGGCTGTCGTCCACGTGGAAGTGGGGCACCCCCTACTTTACGCCCCGGTTCAGCTCGTTAGGACGCGCCAACGACCCAACATCATTCCGCCAATTGATGCTGACACTTCTGAGAGGCACTGGAGGAAGAAGCAGGTTGCCGGATTTGGCAACTTATCTCTTGGCTCAAGAGTTGGTTCGTGAAATTGTTTGAGTTCTGATGCTAGTTTCATAACAGTAAAATAAAACCACTGAAACGTTTGAGTACATAAGCTTATGAGTAGAAACTTATGAGTAGTTAAGATATTTAATTGTTTAAAATTTGCTTGTTCTAAAAATCATCAATTTGCATTTTAGTTTGTTATTTGAGTACAATTGTAAGGAGTAACTACAGGGGAAAAAAATCTGCAGATATTAATATTTTCTCGTGGAGAAAAAGTAGAAATATAACAGTGTGAGAATGAAAGAATATCTTATAAAACGTAGGAATATAGCAAAGGAGTATTGACTTTTGTATTAAATATGTTACACTAAAGATAATTTATTGCTCTCTCTCTCTCTCTGGGAAGATTGAAATAATTTACTGTTAAATATGCTAGTGGTTAAAACTTTCTTGGATTAACGCAAAAAAAAAATAATATTGTGATGTAAATTAAATAGCCATTTATTTGAATGTGTTTAATATTTTTCACTAACACAGCCAATATTTATGTTTTGGGAGGAAACTTTTTACTAACATCATTTTAAAACAATGTTAGAATTGTCATAACGTACTCTGGAACGAGTTTACAACACATAACTGCATTTTACTAGCATTTAGGGTAGCTCTTTTACTCAAATCTGTGCATAAGAAACCTGTAAACATAAAGCTTGCAACTATTGTCAACTCAAAATCAGATGCAATAATTCTACGTTTTAAAATCTTGAAGCAATTGTACCAAACTATTAAAGTGTGCCTCACATACGATAAAAATTTCTAACTGTAAATTTTTCATTCAATAATTTGACAATCATCAGGGAGTTTGAATATTCTGCAATTTCAGGAAGAAAAGTTAGTAAACTTCATAAATATTGTAGATCATTCTAAAATCTGGCAAAGATTCTTCACAAATCCCTTCCACTGATCGAATGGTAGAAGTACAACTACAATATTTAGGAAAGGTATCATAAACATTTTCATTTCTCTCCTTGTGTGTTAGTACTCAGCAAACCTAACGCTGTTTAACCCAAATTGTCAATGAAAATTTAATTTTGAAGATTTGTACATTTTTTAAATGTACAACAAAATATGCGTTGAATGTTAGAATTGGTGCATATAACCGACTAGAAAGCATGCCCAGCGTTGCCTGGGTCGGTAAAAATATTGAAAAACAATTTATACTTTCCTTTATTTATTTTTAGATGTGCCCGCGTTAATAAGACAACAATGTATTAAAACACTATTTTAAGTACATCACACTATGATATATGTATGATATATAAAAAAATACACAACCCTTATCCGCATCGATGTTTTTCGTTAAACAAGAAAATCGAAAAAAAAAAATTCATAGGAAATAATTGAAAACCCTTGATTTATAAACTAATTAATTTTTAAATCAGCCGGTTAATAAAAGCTGAAAATCTTCCTGCCCGCAGCCGAGTTCGAACCCGAGACCCTAGGGTTGCTATTCGGACAGCAAAAGTTCGAGCTATTGAACATATGCATCATTATTATTATTGATTCAATTTCAATTTATTTCTGCTCCTTTCCTATTAGGGAAATATCGTGATATTATATAGCCTACAGCCTTCCTTAATAAGTGGACTATTCAACACAAAAAGATTTTTTCAACTCGAACCAATAGTTCCTGAGATTAGCGCATTCAAACAAATAAACTCTTCAACTTTATCTTATTAGTATAGATAAATTGAGCTTCAAACAATTGAGGAAAGCTTCGCAATTTGAAGGTATGATTAGATAACTATTTGTGACGCAAACTAACTCCCATATAATAACAAATAATGCAGTAAAACAAACGTTTCTACGAATAAGAACACGACAAAAAAAACAAAATGACGACTACACACCAATGCAATCAAAATTTGAATCGTAATGCTGTTGCGCTATGAAATACAGGACGTCCGAGAAAGATCCGTACAACTTCAAAAATGTATTGAAAACGAAACAATAGGGTTACAGCGAAACTAATTAGTACATTAGATAGAATAAATCAAAGTTTTTTTCCTATAACTTAAGTTATTACCTTAGGAAATTTCTACATGAGACCCTTTCGTAGCACGAACAATATCAAGACGATAATCCAATTCCATCCACTACCGTTTCAGCATGCTAATATAAACAGTAGCTACAGCTGTTTGGATGTTTCGTTCCGTTGTGTTTGCGTATCGGATTTTGCTTCCATAAAACCCCCAACACATTGAGCTTTCTTCACGCGACCCGCCATTGAAATAACTAAAATGCTTTAATATTCGTTTGCGTGACATGTAGTGCCATATATGGTCAGAAACATACTGCAGAAAAAACTTTTTGAGTTATTCTATCTAATGTACTAATTAGTTTCGCTGTAACACTATTGTTTCTTTTTAAATAAATTTTTGAAGTTGTACGGATCTTTCTCGGACACCCTGTAGTATCTCGAATTAGACGCATTCGAAAAGACTTTCTCAGCACAAACCTGGACAGAAGTTCTGGAGTTTGATTTTTGGCGGGATCCTTGGCGAGTTCTTGTTGCTCGGAGCGCGGCAACCCTGACAACTGAAGTGGATGAGCATCGTTAGAAGCGCAAAAGTTCCTATCCGCGGAGATGGTGGCTGTCTCCAGCAACTGTCGAGGGATCTGAAACTTTTTTCCCCCCAGTGCTCTTCGACCATCTCCAAGTAGAAAAAAAAAATCCCTTTGGGAAAGATGACAGTTCGCGAAGCGGTTATTTAAAACTAATTGCATTATCATTACCGGCAGGCCTGTTAATCACTTGATTGAAAAATTTTTCAAAGGAGCAATTTTTCACAAAAGAACATCAAAAACCGTCAAAACTCGTCCACCCATACTAATCGGTAACGCCTCAGAATCGGCTTCGCATCCCTAATTAGAATATAGCTTCGAGGACTCTCAGGGATTCGAATTTTAGAGACCGGATGACATCTTCTAAAAGGACATCAGGCCAAAAAAGTGTTCTTGAGGATGGCAGACTGAATTTCTACGCATTTAATTATCTGTCAGCCTTTATCAGTGGATGAAAAGAGATATCTTATTTGACGGATCATTTTCGGCTTGTCTCGTGCATAATGATGGCCTTTGTTCTGCCGGAGTGGGCGCGAGTTACCATAAATAATGGAATGGTGGGAATTTCTTCTGAAGAGTTGAGTTGTAGTTGGTATGCTTCGGAGCAAAAAAATAACCAGGCTTTGAGAGGAAGACAAAACCGTTAGCTGCAAAGTAAACGTAACAATTATGTCGCTTAAAGATACAAACAATTACTGATGCATTATGTATATAGAAATAATGATAATAAGCTTTAAAAAGGGAATTCTTTGTCATAGACACACGATAAAAGTGAAGCTTTAGTTTTTTTTTGAGCAATCGGAGATTGCTTATTGTTCTTATTTTGATTTCCTATCATTTTATTTTCCCACCAGCACCCTCTGCCAGCACCACCGTCGCGTCGACCGGCCTCACGATGCTGCTCCTATAGCGAAAACCGTCTCCAGGTTGCGTCCATATCCTACACACACACGCATACACACACACTCATGCCCGCGCACAGACACAAAAACACACTCCTACACACACATACATACACACACTACACACTCCTACACACACATACATACACACACATACATACACACACTACACACTCCTACACATACACACATACACACACTCATGTCTGCACACAGTTACAAACACATATGCCTACATACACACACACACACACACACACACGAACGCCTACACACACACGCGCGTACACATACAGCACTGCATACACAACACGCACACATATGCATTCATACACACACACGCGCACCCACACTCATGCGCCTACACAAACACACACGCGCATTCACACACACACACGCTCGTGATTGCGAAAAACATAATTTAAATTCAAGATGCCAAAAATTCAAATTAATATATATATATATATATATATATATATATATATATATATATATATATAACGTTCTGAACCGTCACGCTGTTTCTTGCACCACGTTCTTGTTCTCTCTGCATCTGACTTCGGCATATTCACAAGCAACATTGTAAATTTTAATGAGGAAAATGCTTTTTAAACAACGAGAAAACAAAAGAATATTCGAAATCTGCTTTTTAATTGTTGCCAGAAGCACTGAAAAATAATAATAATTTCGTTAATAAGAGTTTACAAATTAATTATAAGGCTGAACTAAAGCAATATATATTACGCTTTTATACTGATGACTTGATTTGAATCAAAGAAACCAGTATTATTTGAAAACTTTAAATCCACAAGTATCTGCTTTATTAAACTTAGCTATGAAATTAATTTGTGAAGTTTATTAACAAAACTGATTTTATAATTACTAATGTGTTTTTTTTTTTTTTTTGGCAGCAATTAAAAAGCGGGAGCATTAACTTTATAATGGGGTAGTTTCCTTCAGTCAAAAGTACTACTTTTAGTCACTGAAATTGATAGAATGAGTAAAAAAAATATTATGAACCCAGAAAATACTTTGATTTTCCCAATATTTATTTTTTCATAAATTTTTCAAAATGTCCGATTTTGAAAACAAGGCATGGTCTTTATGACGTCACGAATGATGCATTTTGGCGCATCTTTCTACCACGGTTCCACGTTATGATAATCAACAAGCGAATCAAAATTTCGCTCTACGCTTGCTATCAACCCTATCGTTGCCAATACACGTGAGTAAAGATGAGAATTAAATATTTTGCTCTGTGAATGGCAAGACAGAATGGCATTTCATCACTTGTGATGTCACATTACAGAAGCGTAAACAATGAAAGCGCACAAATATCAGTAATTTTTTTAAAATACTAAACTTAAATAAATTATTTAAGAAATGGTCAGATCCTATGTTTTTAAGCATGCTCTTTCAGAAAAAAATACTTTTAAAATTTTGGAAACGACCCCATTGAAATCCCCTCAGTTTTGCCGACACAAAATTTCCTTCCCCAATGTTTCAGTTTCAATCATACCTTTGGATATATTTAAGGGGAGAGGAAATTTCAAATGTCTGAGAAACTGGGGTTATATCTAATAATTATATTTTTTTTTTCATTGTTTTTGGGAAAAATGAAAAAACAGCTACGTCACTTCCGTCACACAAATAGTTGCGAATCAGAATTTTAAAGCCCTCGCATAAATAGTTTCATTTTAAAAAAACTTTTAGAACCCAAATTCTTAATGTATCTAATCACATAGATATCTTTAAAAATCCACCGAAAAATGAGCCAAGCAGTTGAACATACAGTTAATTCTCGATAAATTGAAGTCTCAAAGGACCGGCTAAAACCTTCGAGCAATTGGTAGTTCGAGTTATCGAAGTTCACCTGCTAGGCTTCTCAAAAATAATTTTTATTTCCTTTTTCAGAAATAGTGCATAATAGATAGAATATAACGCTTACAGTTTGGATAAAATTAATTATTTGTACAACAGAAAAATATCTTTATAACGAATAAAGTTTATCAAAATACTTCGAAAAAGGAAGTTTTGTTTTTTAATATCGCATCTTAAAACGTCATTAAGTTTACAAGTACAATTCAACTTATACACGTTTTTGGAATTTTCCAGGTATTGAAATAAAATATTTGCAAAACAAACGTTCACTATCTCCATGCGCTTAGAGTAACTACTAAAAGAATTTAGGGAAAACAATTTGATTACTACAAGCAAGAGACACACAAATAGAATCTGCAATAACAGTTGTGTTTTAAAAGATAATTCATTGGCAAAACTTTATTACACACTCTTGTTGAAATAATTTTGAAAATTAATAAAAAATAACAAAATTTACAGTAATTACTCTTTCAAAACTCTTTTTCTAATAGTGCTGCATAAAAGGCCTCGGCCTTTTTCAGCGCTAGTGCGGTACTCTGATATGGCATCTAGTCTCTCAATCATCATCATTAAGGCTCGGATATTAATAGCACAGATCATTTTGAACGCCCAGTTTTCCAGTAAGTGGTGGATTTTTCAGTAGATCCCTAAAAATTTAATTTGGCCGAGATTGCTTGAGCCAAATGGCACTAGGAGGATCATCGTGATCAAGCGATCGGTGACGATTTTCTGTCGATACGAAAATCCATCTATGACCAATTAGACCGTTGGTTCAGGACCCAGGATTAAGTTGTTGCTATCAAAAGACAAAAACTATTTTTTTCTTTAAGCAATTGATACTGAATTAAACGTATGGGGACAACAAAACGTATGGGGACAACAAAACGTATGGGGACAACAAAAAAACACCCTTCTGCTTTTTTTCTACATAGTAAGAGAATGATTTAAATATGCTAAAAAAAATTGATGCAGATTTACGAAAAATGTTGATATTTGGTACGCAGTGTACTATGGTAAAGGGTATCTTATAGACAAACTTTTGGGTTTGTAGGAGAAAAATTAAAAGAGTTATGGCACGTCCAATATTCCGGACTTATATTTTTGAAATCACTATTTCATATACAAAAACGATAAAATACCGAACGAACTTCATTATAAAATGTTCTACAAACAATTATACAACATAATATAAGCGTTTGAAACGATTAATTAAAGGTTATATATTTTTTTGAAAAAACAGGAAAAAACCTCGCTTTTCAGATGAAAATCCATGGTTGGAAAAATGAGTCACTCTGTATCTCTCAATCCTTATACGTCAGTGTTGTCAATCCCAAAACGAAAAATTATTTCACAGATTATAATAAGTAGAATGTAAAGAGTCAACTACAAAAAAAATCAATTAATTAAATCAATTATTAAATGATTAGCAGCTGTTTAAAGTCTGAACACCAGGTCTGAAGGGGATAACTTATTTAATCTCCCAATTGAAAAAAACGTAAATATTGACTTTAGATAAAGAGTGGCAACACCCAATTGTTCATAAAATACTTTCTGTCATTTACACTGAAAGAGAAAAATATTAGCTTGAAATTGATTCCAAATTCAGCTTAATCGGTTGAAAAATCATGAAATTAGAGAGTTTTCTGAATTCATCGGTGGAATTCATTCCAAAACGGTGACTCCAAAAAATGATCAAAAATCGTATTTTTGAAAAAGTTCTTCAAAGCGTAATTTTCATTCAAAAAATCTAAGAAATTTAATTTAAACTCTTCTCATAGATATCTGTTCGTAAAAAAATATTGGACAAAATCTGAGACATGACGGCACATGGCATTAGGCGGTTTGACGTGAAATGACCCATATGCGATTTTTACTTCCTTTTACAAAAAAGGAAGCATTGTATTCGCCAAAAAATTTTCACTCAAAAATCGACCTTAATTTCCATTTTGCTTGCCTCCGAATGAATATTGATTTTTGTTTTCAACCCTACCACACGTGGATACATGCCTAAGAACGTATAGACACCTGGAGAATCCATTTTGACGATTCCCTAGTTAATTACAACGAGTTTTCTCGTGACGTCCGTATGTACGTATGTATGTGCGTATGTGTGTGTGTATATATATCTCGCATAACTCAAGAATGGTATGTCCTAGAAAGTTGAAATTTAGTACCTAGACTCCAAGTAGTGTCTAGTTGTGCACCTTCTCTTTTGGTTGCATTCGGATGTTCCAAAGGGGATCTTTTACACCTTTTTGGAGTAAAATCATTGTTAATTTCAATGTAAACTCAAGTGGTGTTGCAATTTGGCAAACACTTGGCAATATATCGCCAAGCTTTCGACGAATTTGGCGGCTTTTTTTAATTTGGTTTCAATTTGGCCATATTTAGAGAGTTAACCATTGAATCACATTAAAACTGCCAATATTGAGAAAATTTATCTGTATAAAACGTTTTCTTTGCTTCGGTTCGCAACAAACTTGGGATGAAAATATTTAAAGTGTTTCTTTGCGCACTCCGAGGCACAATTATCTTTAAATTGGAGTAAAAGGAAGACATGTGATGCACACATCAGCTCGTTTTACTTAAAGCTAAGCTTGTGAGTTATTATTTTTGACACATATTTCAACATTTCTTCTTCTTGAAGTTCTCTGCACCGAAATCAATAAAAAACATGATAAATTTTATGGCATGAAATGTAGTCTTGTAACGACACGTTAATGTTAAGCTAACTTTTCTTTCTACACCTTATATTTTTATGGGAATTAAATGTTGCCTTCAATCTCTCTTTTTTCCTTGACTTCGAAAAAATCCAAAGTTACAAAATCATTTCATATTTCGGTATTATAAAGAGTACATTACGCCGCGATGATGGATTTCTAATGATGCCACATCGGCAAAAGGAATTTCCCTTGATAAATGTCGATCCTTGTAAACGATACGTGAACATTCTCCCCTCTCTTTTATGGTGAATCTCCCCTACCAAAAGAAATTCTCCCTCGCCTGTTGGAATTTTAATGTTTTTCCTAGTTTCTCTGGCGAATCTGTCCAAAGGTATGCGATTTGAAAGCGACACGGTAGATTTGACATCATTGCCTCAAACTTTGATGCTTTTCATGAGCTCTTCTTTTTACAGATAGTCTTTTGGTCGATGGCCGTAATGATGAGATTCTTAAAGGTTGTTTCGCAATATTATCAGGTATATATTATATTCTTTCATTAATGCCTGTTTCGACTGAAACGGTTTTTATTCAGTTTGGCTTTCTGTCACACTTTCAAATGATTTTACGATATTTGTGTATTTGCATTCAATCTCATTGAAGTCAAAATGAAATAAAATTTTGAATCTGTACCAATGTCAGTGGAAATGTTGTTTGGGCAAAATTGTAAAATATACCAAAGACCTCAAAAGTTTAAGGGGTTACAGTACCCCGAAAATGATGAAACGATCAAAAAACATTTTATTGCTTATTTCAAAACTAAAAGCTATTCTGAATACAGGGGAAAAATTTCATTGCTTGAATTCAAATGTTTAAAAAGTTATGAGTGGTTTTAGGCCATGCTCGCTATGTGTTCTTATGCAAAAGAAAAACTTTAAATTGCTTTTTCTCGATGATGGTTTTTTTTTTGTGTTTTCATGTCATTAGAATCCCTAAGGATTTTTTTCTATTAAAGATACAGCTTGAAAGTAATACTTTTTGCAATTGGGATAACATATCTGACAAAACTGTGCATTGGATAAGCATTTTATAAATTACTCAAGTGTTTAGAGTATGTTAATTCTTTAAAAACCAATTTAAAAAAAAAAAAAAACTTTGATTTTTTACATAATTCATCACAGAAAATTTTCTAATAAACTCATAAGCAAATGAATGCACAGATTTTTAGAGATGATTATAGTGGTCGTTTTGTAAAAAACTTTTTTTAAATTAGTGCAAAAATAAAAAAAACATTAGAAATTTTAAAAAATTGAAATTTTCCTCATTTTTTTTGAATTTTTAAAAAAAGGAGGCAATATTTTTGAATTTTGAAAATAAATAATTGATTACGAAATAAGTATGCATATTATGGTTTCAAAAAAATATAAAATTTACTTAAATTAAAAAAAAATGTTTGAAAGGTACTGTGACCCCTTAATTTAAGAGTCATAAAATTCCGTATTATTGCTTTATTTACACGAAAAAATGTCCGTATGAGTTTCAAATTCATATAACGTTAAAGCCCTTCCCTACACATAGAGTGTTTTTACGGTTATTCGTTTGACCAATGACTGTAATGATGACTCTTAAAAGTTGTTTCGTAATATTATCAGGTTTGAATTATATCACTTTTTTCATTGGTTCCTGTTTACATTGAAGCTATGCTTTTTCAGTTAGACTTTCTGTTACATTTCTAAACGATAGAAATGTGATTTTACGATATTCGTAAATTTTTTCATTCAATCCGATTAAGGTCAAAATGAAATAAAATTTTGAATCTGTGTACAAAAAAAAAAAAATAATAATAAATGGGTGTATGTGAGTTTGTTGGTCTGCAGATACGATTTCCATAAAAAAAACCCATGTTGTGCGTCAGATCTTTGTCATATTTGTTACACATAGCTACTTTGATGTCTAGCTTCATGTCTGAAAATTCACATACACTGTTAAAAATTCAGGAAACTGTTATGGTAAATATTACTGTAAAATGGAGTGTTTACAGTACAGAAAAAATACCGTGAATAGTAACGAAAAAATAAACGATTGCTGTGCCAATTGATACACCATGTAACTTACAGTGCGAAGCACATAACACCATGTTTACCATCATTCGATGTGTCCCAAATGGCAGGGTGATCAGCAGAGCCGCTTGCCTATGCGACGGCACAGATTTCGAACCTGCTGTTCGCAAGTCGTGGTTTTTAACTCTCTTTTATCCTATCGTAAAATTTTACGGTAAAATGGGATCTTACAGTAAAAGTTACTGGCAAAACATGGATGCCAGTAACTTTTACCTTAAAATTTCAGTATTTTTTTTTTTTAAGTGTAGGAGGATCATCTAAGCTGTAAAATGCAAAATTTTAAAGCCATAAAATTGCTCTTTTTCCACATTAATGAATTTCCGTATTGGTTCCAAATGTATACCTCATTAAAGATCATAAAAAACATTAGCTGTAGTTTTACTGGCGAATCTGCCCAAAGGTTTGCAATTTAAAAGCGACACGGTAAATGTGACGTCATTTCCATGAACTTTGATGTGTCATGAACTTTTTTTGGTGGTTGATCTTTTGGTGCAACGGTTGTAATGATGAGATTCTTTAAGGTTGTTTCGCAATATTATCAGGTATACATTATAATTTTTACTATAGCTATATTTGTTAAAGTAGGATCATTCTCACCATTTAAAACTATGGAAATGCAATATTATAATATTTTTATATTTTTATTTTATTTCACCGAGGAAGAGGATTTAAAAGAAATTGAATGAATATGTATATAGATACATCTTAGTAGACTTTTTTGTGTGTTTTCTGCCTACAGATAAACAATTTTCGTCAAATGTTATCGTCAGATTCTTAGATCATTACACATTGCAACCCCAGTCAAATTAAAAAAAAACTAGTTAGTTTAAGTTAAAATCTTCTTGAGTTTATCTTGGATTTTTTTTCATCATTATTATTGGTTTTTTTAATATTATTAACATTATTATTATTATTATTGTTGTTATTATTATTATTATAATTATAATTATTGTTGTTATTGTCATTGTTATTGTTATTATTATTATTATTATCATCATTATCCATTAAAATGACGAAATCTCAAAAAATATCAAAGTCTTTGTCACTTGTGAGATACATAACTCACAATAATTCGATAATTAAAAACATGGCTACTCATTTATAATTAAGTGCGTAAGCCAAGTAAATCCTTAAAATGAACCGCAACGAAGAAGCCCGATGATCGAGATGAAATCTTAGAAAAGAAGGGGCATGTGCAGAGTTCCAGCGTCACAAACACGCAAGCAGGAGTAAGAAAAACAAAATGGAAAATAAAAGGATGGGGGTACGAATAAATACATCGTTTTCCAATAGGGATTACACCGTTTCGTTCAGTGAGTGGCAAGTCTAAGTGTAAGGCTTCATTTCTATTGATGGGCGGCGTATTCATTAAAAAGATATGAGTTTCGTTTGATTAGGTACGTTTCATTCTGGGTAGAAGTGTCGTACCTGTTTTTGGTTTTTGCTCTAATTCAGTTCAAAAGGTGTGTTCCGTCTTTTAGGGCTCTTTGATGGAAGAATTTAAAATTTTAAAAATCAAGTTTGTCGCGCCAATCTTTCGCAGTTCCATTCAAAACTTAATCTTTCTGTCTCTTTCTCCTTCTTGTATTTTCAACCCCCGACATACAAAGGAAAGGGGTTATAAGTTTGACGTGTCTGTGTATCTGTGCGTCTCTGTGACACTCTAGCGCCTAAACGGATGGACCGATTTTGAAAAATAAAAATGGTTCAAAAGGATAGTTGATCGAGAGTGTTCTTAGCTAGGTTGCATTTTTGGATGACACTAATTAAAGAAGATATGAATTAAAAACCTCTGAAACGTTTTTCGCGATTTTTACAGTGAAAACACAGTTTAAAAATTTAAATTTAATACCAAAATCAAGAGATTTTTTTTCTCGCGTCTGATAGAATGTGTTAGGAACTTCCATGTTTCATAGAATTCGAATTATAACGTTTTTTAAATCAGATTTTAATAACAGCTAAGCCTTTATCCACGCGATTGATAACCGAATTCATTGTTGGCCGACTAGTAAATAAAACGCAATGATTTAAAATTTTTATCTGTTGCCAGTTTCTATTTAGTAGCAAATAAAATACTTGAAATTGATTTTTAATAATGTAAGGCTTTAAAAAGGATTTTCAATTTTCCCTCTTGATTCTACAGTTGCGACTCAGTCGTTTTTTTTTTTTTTTTTTTTTTTTTTTTAATATTATTGTTGCTTGTTAATTAGTTATTTCATTTCTATTTGTTTGGAAAGTCTAACTTTTTTTAATTTTAAAAAAATGTTTTAAGACCCTATTTATCAGTCAATAATAGTAAATTAAAAATATATGTATTTGACCGATATTCCGTTCGGTTGTAACGATTATTAAAAAATTTGAGACGGAGATTTTTTTTTTTTTTTTTTTACATGTAAGGGAAGGTGTTGTTCCTTTGATAACTTTGCGAAATTGATTTCTCCTTAGCTTGAATATCAAAGTTAAATCCATTTTTTTTTTACTTTAATTATAATTCTTATTTTTATCATAGTTAGTTTTCCCAAGGTTCTAGTTTTACTTTTAGTATGTTTTATCTGATTTTAACAAGAAGTTCTGTCTAGAACTAGACGAGCCTACTTTCCCGTATACGCATACTACTTTCTAGTACTTGATCAATAATCTCAAAAATAGCTAAAATCGCAAATTTTTTTCAAACATATTTTTAAAATACTTTAAGCTGATTTCTAGGAATAAAATATTCCTCACTCATTTAAAAAAATTAGATGCGTAAAAAAAAAAAAAAAAAAAAAAAAAAAAGAACAAATAAAATAGCAGCAACTTTTAAACAAAGCAGCTAATACACTTTTTCCCATTAAAAAAATCTTTAACAGCTTTCAAAACGAAAGAATAATAATTAAAAATAATAATCTCATTAAAATGAATACATGATATCAAAAAAAAATCGTTTCTTTTTCCCCTGTTGCCAAAAACATTATTTTAAATGAATTAATGCACTTACCAAAACAAAAACAAAAAAAAAAAAAAAAACAATAAAATGTAAACTTAAAGAAATAATTTTCTTTGTCAAAAAAAAAAATCGTCTGCGCATATCTTAATGTAGAAACATAAATGACTTCGAGTTTATTCGCCAAAAACTGAGTACCTAAATTGTAACTTTAGCGTAAAAATAAAAACAAGTCATATCAACAATAATTATTTCGCAGTTAAAACCATAGCTGCGGAGTCGGAGTCAATCTCATTTTGAGATAAAGGAGTCGGAGTCGAATATTTAAGAATCGGAGTCAGTCATTTGTCCTCCGTGTATAAATTTTTGCCAAAACTACGAAGTCAGAGTCGAAGTCAGGGAGTCGGAGTCCGATTAATTGTCGGGCACAGGAGTCGGAGTCGGAGTCAAGTGCCCCTAAATTCTCGGAGTCGAAGTCTTGAGTTTGGCGTCGGGAGTTATTTAGAATAAAATTTGTTTGAAGTAAATCCGCCTTCAAGTGCGAAGTCTACATTGACTTTCAGTTTCCCCGTAGGCGCTATTGTTAAGGGATTTGAACTGTTCAAAATTGAACGGAAAATTGTTCAAATCAAAAAGATATTTTATATACAAGTTTTTCATCAAAATCTTTTTTCTACAAAGCTTGTTTGAAGCAAATTCGCCTCACAGTTCGGAATTGCCTTGAATTTCCTCGTAGGCGCTAATGTTAAGTTTTTTTGAACTGTTCAAAATTGAACAAAAATAGTTCAAATCAAAAAGTGAAATATGGGAATGAGGTGTCCTCGCCAAGATCTTTCAAACAAAAAAAGTTTTTTCGAATCGGACTATTCATTCAAAAGTTATTGGGGGGGGGGGACAGACAGACAGACCGACAGACATTTTTTCCCATCTCAATACCCTACTTTCCAATTTTTAATTTTTCAATATTTATCTAATTATTTTACTTATTTTTGACTTTTTTTTGTTTTTCGGGATATTTTTAAGATGCATTAAGCCTTCTTTCATGCTTTTTTCTTCTTTCTCTGACTTTTACTGGGAAAGTAGGCTAAAAAATAATAATACTATGGTCATATAGGGTACATATACAGGTAGTTATTAAAATAATAGAAACACCTGTGAATAAAAGTGACATTTTTGAATATGCTTCGTTACTAATAAAGAATAAAGCTAGATATGTTTTTTTTATATAAATAGCAACATACATATTCTGGTGGTATATGGTGACTTAATTGAAGTTCTGGAAGTCTTGGATTTTTTTCAAGCGCGTGAAATGCCGGACCTCTCAAATTTTAAAAGAGGCCAAATTGTTGGAGTGAGACTAGCTGGACCAAGTGTAACTAATACATCTCAACTCTTTGGTGTTTCTAGAGATACAGTATCTAAAGTCATAACAGCATACACACAGCGCGGTAAGACAAGCTCGGCAAAGCAAACTAGTGGGCGGAAAGAGAAGCTCAGTGAAAGAGACCGACGGATATTGAAGGGGTCTAAGGACATTTAACTTTCAAAATTTTCGACTTTCCAGAAAAATTATATATTATGCATATTTTAATTCTGAACAATTTGACACCTTATTTATTACCATACACAAAAAACGTTTCAAGTTATCGTAAAAATGCGTAACCTCTCCCCACAGACATTTATGTTAACAGCAGCTGTTTAAGGTATCCGACTAGGTTCGGAGCAGTTTTTTTTTTTTTAAACACTATTATGAAATAATATTAATGTTTTTTTAGAAGCAGAATGATCTTAAAATACGTATTTTGCTTAAAAATAAACCATAATATCAATAACTTTTTTTAAATGGCTGATTTTTTGGAAAAAATGACTGAAAATTACCAGTTAGGAGAAACACTGTATTAATAAAAATTAACTAGCTATAAACAATTTGCTTCGATTTTTTCACATGTATAAATATTACACATGAAACAGACCGCAGGTTAAGAAATATTTCAAGAATTTTAAGGTTTATGGCAAATTACGTGACTTTATCCAGAAATTTCTCAAAAATTTGTCACCATTTTTCGGTAAAAAACCTATAAATCAAAAAATATTTCATCATTTACATAATCTATGATCTATTCCACTCACAAGTACTTACAAGACAGGCATGCAAAATTTCATGCTTGAATACTGAATAGAATTTGCAAAATCATGTTTTCCGTAGCCACTATCGAGAAATAATTGCATTCTTCAAAAAAGTAAGGTGCCGGTTCCTTCGGTTTTCTCGTTTTGCTCGCATGATATCTCAGAAAGTTTCTTATACATTTCCGTAAAACTTTCTATGTATGTTTATCTGGTTTATATTTATGACCTGAACCTAAACTTGTTATTTTCTTTTAATTATTAATTTATTTTTTTTAAAAATTCTAAGTTTATATCGAAAATTTCCAAAATTTTGTGCAAAAAACAATTTTTTTCAAATATTAACTTTTATTTTTAGTTAAAATTTAGGTTCAGATCATAAAAATATACCAGATAAACATATGATGAGATAAACATATATGAAAAGTTTTACGGAAATATATAAAACACTTTCTGAGATATCCAACGCGCAAAACGAGAAAACCGAAGAAACCGGCACCTGAGAAAAAGAGGCTTAAACAGCTGCTGTTAACATAAATCTCTACGGGTTAAGTTTACGCATTTTTACGATAACTTGAAAAGTTTTTGGCGTATGGTAATAAATAAGGTATCAAATTGCTCAGAATTAAATTGTGCATAACATGTATTTTTTCCAAAAAATCCTTAGATCCCTGAAGCGGATTGTAAGGTTCAAAAAGTGAACAGCAGCAACAAAAGTGACCACAGAACTCAATCATCATCTGGATTCACCAGTGTGAGTGCTAACTGTATGAAGGCACCTTTATTAACAGAACATTTACGGCAGTGTAGTGATTCCCAACACAGTTGTCACAGAGTGTTTCCATTATTTTGATAACTACCTGTAGTTGTACCTCTGACCATGGGTTTTGTGCCTCAGAGTAGGTAATTATACAACGCAGCTGCGCAGAAAACAATCATTTTGTTCAAACGCGTTGTAAAAAAATTAAGTTAAATGTCTACAGGAAAATTTAAGCATAATAAAAATGCTATTAATAATAGTATCTTAAAAATATTGTATTCGTTTTTGCTTATTAGACTTTATCTGATGAAAAGTCCTCTCCAAGAGACAAACATTTTGATTGTCGAGCAGATCCACTAGCAAATAGTAGGGTGTAGAGTTTCGAAGTTTAGCCACAATCATAGCCTTATACATCAACTAGCTAAGTTGCCCGGCTTTGCCCGGTCTACCTTGAAAATAAAAACTGTGTCAAGTGACGTACATTCAACAATCAAGGGTAAAAAAAAATAAAAAAAAAACATCATGATTTCCCTTCCAAACAATGACGACAGATATTAAAATACTTTTAAGAAATTAAATCCAGAAAGATGGATTCAAAATGCGTAACCATGGAAACACAAAATAAAATAAGTTTAAGGAATTGAAATGCGAAAGAAAATGGTTCACAATTTGAGTGGAATCGAGATTTCTTAAACTTGATTTAAAAAGGCTTATAACTTTTTTTCCTTTCGAGATAAAAGCTTATTTTTTCGACCATAGCTCGAGTTTTGATCTCGAGTAAAAAAAGGTCGCTTTTTACATTGGCGTCAAAAAGAAAGCTGTGGGACAATTCCTTCACTTTTTATTGATTTATTTAATGAAGAAAGTAGTGCCTAAATTTCAGCTAAGCCTAAAAACAATTCGAGCTAAAAACGCAAATAACTCCCGCCGTAGTAAAGTTAGAGCATTGAAACAAATTGCGTAGGGCGCAGAAAATTCTACCCTTTCTATAGATATGTAATATTAATATGTGAAAGTAAGTTTTTACTCCCATATTTGAGAATTTATGTGAAAATTGGACGTAAATTGGAATAAAAAAAGAACTATTCATTGAATTATATTCTAACTGGTCTGCAAACCTTTTCAGGACTTAAAGGAACAAACTGTGAAAATTTCTGAGCAATCGACCAGGTAGCTCTCGAGTTTTGCGAGTTCAAACACACAGACGCTTTTTGGGAACTTAATTTTATACTATGTAGAGATACCCTATAACTTTTTCTCTTCTTTTGTAAACTAGCCACTTAAAGTTTTTATCCCTCAAACCAAAAGGCCTTGAAGCCTCTCCAATTTTCAACACCGTCATATTTTCATCACTACTCGAACTTCATCTTCGACCACCCCGTTCTTCAGCTTGGTATTCTAAACTTTCCACCGTTCTTTCTCCACTTTTTATCCACGGAAGATCCTCCACCCTTTCATAAAAGCGAACGGAACGCGAGAGAGAAAACATCCGCTTCATTAGGGAACCACGCAATTAAGAAGATGACGTGAAATGAAAATTAATAAGGTTTGGGCTCTTTAATTAAAGATCATTCCATTGAAGAAATTGGGATTTTTTTCATTTTTCCAGAAACACCATTTGTTCTAAGAAAGACCATCACTTTTAGCATTACCTCTTAATCTCTTCATTTCTTAACGACTTGCATTCGAATTACCTGATGATTGAATTCGATTTTGCGGAGATTCATTCATTTTGATCACGTTACGGCGATTCGAAGCGATGATCCTTCTAAAAAGGTATTCTTGAATTTTTATCCTAAAAAATCGTTTTATAAGGCTTACTTCGCTCGAATTACGTCCGAGAAATAAGTGGATTTTTATTAAAGATTAAGCCTTCGTATTTTCTTCCAATGCTAAATTAAGAACACTTTTTAAAGTTTTGATCGGTTAATGTTTCTTATTTTAAAATATTAATCGTGCGAGCATAGCGACCAATTTTAGCCATTTTATTTTATTTTTTTTGTTCTAGATCTTACAATTTGTCATTTCATTATATGCATTTGAAATAAATTCGAATGGTTTTCTGGAACTAAAATTTTAACTTTTTGCTCCCTCGACTATTTTGCAGTTTGTAATTGAGTCAAAACATGGCTTGCTTCTTTACGTACATTTTTACGTATTTCCATCTCCATTCCTTTCAACTGATGGAAATTATGTGTCCGCCTCTTCTTTTACCATTTTGTAAGAAAATGAACTCTGTCATTTGCAATATATTTCATTAATTGTTAAAAATCTGATAGCGACAGCTCTGACGCCAGTGAAAAATCTCAAGAAAACAAAAATGTCACAAATATGTAATTTATTTTTAACTTATCGTTAAAGAATTGTTGACTTAAAAATGCAAATGTCAATTCTCGCGGATTAATTTTCTGTAATTTATATCAAAACATGAAAACAATCACTTTTGAATTAACATTCATCTGTTTCAATGGCACAGGAATTTCTGCTGCTTTTTAATTTTGCTTTTCATGCTTTTTCCACTTTGTAAAGTTGACCTGACAGTTTTTAAAGTTTTGGTGTTCCTATAGCCAACACTAGGCCAGTGGTTAGGGAGTGAAAAAAGGTCGAATACGGAAGTAATTGGTAGAAAGCTGGAAATTGCTTTAATCTAGGGCGTATGGGTCTGAAATGACCATATTAAGTTTTCCCCCTTTCTACTAAGTGAGCTTTAGCCGTTGCGGCCAAATTAGTGACAAAAAACACCTGTTTTTTCATTAATATAACAATAACTCAAAAATAGCTCTTCCAATACCCATACATATGAGCAGATTATTTGTAGAGTTTAAAATTTTGAACAAAATGAGTATCTAAAAAACATATATTTGTTAAATACTAAGCGCACAACTCAAGGGGTTACAGTACCTCAAAAATGATGAAATGGTCAAAAAAAAAATTTATTGCTTATTTCATAACTAAAAACTATTCTGAACACAGGGAAAAAGTTTTATTGCTTTAGTTCAAATATTTAAAAAGTTATGAGTGGTTTTAGGCCACGCTCGCTATGTGTTCTTATGCAAAAGAAAAACTTCAAATTGCTTTTTCTCGATCATGGTTTTTTTGTGTTTTCATGTCATTAGAATCCCTAAGGATTTTTTTCTATTAAAGATACAGCTTTAAAGTAATAAGTTTAAAGTAATAAGAAATAATTATGTAAAAAACTTTGATTTTTTACATAATTAATCACAGAAAATTTTCTAATAAACTCATAAGCAAATGAATGCACAGATTTTTAGAGATGATTATAGTGATCGTTTAGCAAAAAAAATTTTTAAAATTAGTGCAAAAATAAAAAAAAAACCTTAGAAATTTCAAAAAAGTGAAATTTTCTTCCATTTTTTGATTTTTAAAAAAAAATAGGCAATATTTTTAAATTTTGAAAATAAATTATTGATTAAGAAATAAGTAAGCATGTTATGGTTTCAAAAAAATATAAAATTTACTTAAATTTAAAAAAAATGTTTGAAAGGTTCTGTGACCCCTTAATTTCAAAGTTAGGCTCAAATCACTAATCAAGCGCTTCAAGCCAGAACGTACCTTTCCCACCCCCACCGGCCCTCCCCGAGACCCCCTGGAATAGAATGCCGTAATATTAAACCACATGGTGGGGTTTTCCTACCTACGGAAGCAGCTACACAGGTACGTATTCATCCAGTTGATATACTAGATGTTGCTGAAAACAATTTTTTCATTACAATGTAACAAAGAAATGAAAAAGGATTCTGTCTTTATACAGAACTCATTTTAACTCTTTAAATTAAACGCAAGAATACTGATAGGTTAATTTTATTTACGTATACTGTGAAACTAGTAAGCTTTTTTATTTTAAAATAGAGTTAATTTTTATTGTAAATAAATATCTCAGAGAGCCATTTCAAACCGCTTAATCCAAATAACTTGAAGGTAGGGGGGTCTCTGTGATACTAATGCCAATGTAAGCAAATGAAACACAAGAGGTAAAATGTACTACCAGCCTTTCACGAATTATTTGCTTATGTGTTGATAACTAAGGCTGCTGACATTTGCAGATGTTGCCTTTCTGAGATATTTTCATTTGGGCGTTTTAAAAGATTTTTAGGGTATTTTTCATAAGATTTAGAGCACATTTTTTGGTTGAAGGCATTTATTTTTACATATTAGGGCATTTTAATCACTTTAGAAGTTTTGAATACTTTACGATTTTTTCGTATAACATCACTTTTTATAAGAAATTTTTACAACATTTCTGCATTTTACATTATCACTCTTAATATCTCCTACAACCTGCTTACCAGAACTATTCCACAGAAATTCGTTAGATCTCTCTCTGACTCATTGCTAAAGCTTTCTTTCATTTCAACAAAGTTGCACTATTTAGTTTTCAAGTAAAAGATTAACACTGTTCATAATTGAAAGGAGCTCTGGATAACAAAAGGGGACATTAAATAACTTCTGGGGACTTCGTGCGGCAAGGGGATTCTTTATTCCCCCTCCCCCCTTTTTTATTTATTTTTTATTTTATTTATTTATTTTTTATTCTGGAAGATGGGAGCAGGTCCAACAACGGACCATGACTGCCTAGTCGGAAACTAGGGACCCGGGCCTTGGGGGGGGGGGGCGACACTGACACAAAAAAAAGAAGGAAATAAAGTAAAAAGAAAGATCGGGGGGAACCTCCGAAAAGAAGAAAACGTAAAGATTAAATAAAATTTACTCTTTTGGTATTTACTGTTGCGGCACTTAAAATAGAGATAATTGTTTTCTAGTAAGCAGTTTGGAGTTTTTTCTTTTTCCCTTTTCTTTTCTTTTTCCCCTTTTTTCCTTCTTTGTCTCCTTTTCTCCCCCCCCCCCTTTATTTTTCACCCTTTTCTTTTATTTTTTTTGAGCACTCACGATTGCTTATTGCTCTCACTTGACTGTTTTGATGTGCTATCATTTTATTTTCCCGCCAGCACCCTCTGCAGCATCACCGTCGACCGGCTCCTCGCAATGCTGCTCCTATAGTGAAAACCGTCTCCAGGTTGCATCCATACGCTACACACACGCGCATACATACACAACTACACACACACGCGCACACACAAATGCATACACACACTCAAACACATATATACACACACAGGCATACACAGAGACACCTACACATACATACTGACACCTACACATACATACAGACACCTACACATACACACACACCTACACACAACAACCCACACACTCATCACACTCATGCCTGCACACAGACACAAACACAGATGCCTATACACACATACACATACCCCCCACACACATAAACACACATGCCTACATACACACACTTTTTTTCTTTCTTTGTGAGCAAGAGGGGCTAGATGACAAGGGGCCCGCCTTGGCTCTCTGCGGCCTTGTATAGGGGCTGACCTTGACTTGACCTTTCTTCTTTATGAGTCCGTGGTGTGGGTGTAATTTCATATAAGATTACTCAAAATGCATTAAAATCACATTGAAAAGCAATGTGATTCTCAATAGATTTTCCTTTAAGGATTTTGTTATTTTAAAATTTATCATTTATTTTAAACTTGCATTAGAATTTCTCCTAATGTAAATATTTTAATACAATTGTTAGAAGTTAGGAAAGAAAAAATGCTTCAACTAAAAAGTCCTGTCCAAATATAAGAGAAATATTTTCATTTTAAGCCCATCTTTTATTTTTAGGGTTATTTTTAGAGATTTTTTAGTCATAAAAATCGAGACCTTATTAATACCAATTACTTTCACTATCCCGAGAACTGGAGATCATTTATCTAAAAATTACTAATATTTATAACGCTTTCTTCTCACTGCTGATATTCATGATGTAACCCATGATTATCTTCCCTATTCCTTAATTGATCAGAAAGGTTATCTTTTCCTTCTTCCATCGTTCACTTAATTTCTCATTACGGTTTTTCCTCAGCCTTTGATAAGCACTTTTTTCCCTCGAATCTCCCCTAGCCATCCGTCCCGAAGAAAAAAAAAAGGAGAGGTACCAATAAATGCTTCATTAGAAAATACCGCAATTAAGGCAGATGAAAATTAATAAAGTTCTGGCCTTTAATTAAAGCCAAAAACGAAGTGGGGGAGAATTTCCCAATTCGCTTTAATGAGTGTTTGAGCTGTGTGAGAGAACCACCCTTTTCACGTCCTCTTTTCTCTATTCACTTCACTTCTTTTTATGTAGGCATATATATCTCGGAGATCCAATGGCGTGGATCGATTTTGCTTGAAAAAGGATTAATTTTTGCGCCCTTTAATCTCGATAAGCGGATCGATGGGGTGCTTTTAAGTGTCTAACCACTTCCTCGTTCACTTCACTTCATTTCGGTCTCCTCCGAAGTGGTCCAGAAGAAATCGTGGAAAAGCGTTTAGTTTAAATTGGCCTCGAAAGGGCATTCGAATTAAAGATTCCTCCTGCTTCTGGTTTGTTCTTTCGTAAAAGAACCAAGGTTTTTGGTATTTTAAAGAGGTGAAATGGAAATTAAAAAATGAAGAGAGTTTTTGCCTTCCTTCTTCACTTCCGCGAAGAGTTTTCGAGGCTGAAATTCAACAGCATTTTAAAAAATGTCAAGTTATTTTAAGATTCTTACTAAGGGTATTTTTCATTGTTATTTGTAAATTTATGGTTTGCTTTGCTCTTAAATCTATTAATTTATTATCGTCTGTAGTGCTTAATTTAATTGCCGTTAGTTTAATTATAGTCAGCTGTTTTTTTTTTCTTTTTTTTTTTTTTTAAATTTCAAATTCACTATTAAAATCAACTATAGAAATCGCAGCTGACACAGATAAACCAGAGATTGACCCGCTTACGTAGAATATTGTTTGTCCAAAGAGACATCTGCTTTGTCCGCGCGAAATTGAAATGTTTTGCCTCTTTCGCTAATTTCTGAAATCACCGTAATGGGGCTTGCTTAAACTCTAGAACGGCAAATTAGTAATTCATCCAGCATCTGGTTTCTGAAAGGAAAGCTTAACACAAATGCGATGAAAAATTAATGAAGCTAAAGCACTAAGCATCAAAATCAAGTTGTAAGTTACGGCATTTGTTTGTTTTACCTTTTTCATCCGCCATTAGACAGTGACTGCAGCGCACCCTATAGTTAATCGGAGCTGCGAATTAAATTATCGTCCATGCGTTTTTTTTTTTTTTTTTTTTTTTTTGAATTCGAATTAAAAATTCCTCCTTTTTCTGGTTGGTTCATTTGTAAAAGAACCAAGATTCTGGTTTCTGGTGTTTTGAAGAGTAACTTATAAAAATGGAAATTTGAAATGCAGAGATTTTGCACTCCTTTTTCGCTTTTGTGGATAGTTTTCGAAACAGGAGTCCAACAACATGACCTAATTAATTATTAAATTATTATTTTACCTTAAAGCTACGCTAAGTTTTCTACTAAAAATGTTTGTTGCTGCCATTATTTGTAAAATCATGGTCTAATTTGCTTTTATTTTTTAATAATTTATTATCGTTTGCAGCGCTTTATTTATTTATTTATTTTTTTTATTTTTTTTTATTTTTTTATTTATTTATTTATTTATTTTTTTTTTTTTTTTTTTTTGCCATTATTTAATTTAGTTATCGTCAGCTCTCGGTTTTTCCGTTTCAAATGGCAACCCTAAAAATAGATGGAAGAGTAGGAATGTTTGATGGAAGGTAAACTTTATTTTTCTTTTTGCCGTTGTTGACGGAAAATTTTAACTTTCATCATATTTAATATAATAAGTGAAAAGATTTTTTTTTCAATATAAAAATTAAAGATTCTCATTTTTTTGTCTAAAAAAGAAGAATAATTTTTTTTAATTGCAAAGAAACTGCCTCAAACACAAAGGGTGGTCTATAAATGTGTTATTAATTTTCAACTTTTGAGAACAAAAGTCAGAAAGGGTTGACACAAAGAAATCATTATTCTCCCGATCTAAACTTCAAAAGTAATAACTTTTTTAAATGAATGTATCAGCTTTAGCACAACTTCTATTTCTGTTTTGAGCAGTCGATTGAATAAAAATGAACTGAAAGGAAGGATTTGAAAAAAGAGGGAAATTTCGAAGTTTATCTTCAAAGTAACGAAGGTTTTTTTGAGCAATCACGATTGCATATTGTTCTCATTGACTGTTTTGAATTCCTATCATTTTATTTTCCCGCCAACACCCTCTGTCAGCGCCACCGTCGCGTCGGCCGGCCTTACGATGCTGCTCCCTAGCGAAAACCGTCTCCAGGTTAAGTCCATATCCTACACACACACGCATACATACACACACCTAGACACACACACACCTACACATACACACACTCATGCCTGCACACAGACACAAACACACATGCCTACATACACACACACACGAACGCCTACACATACACACACCTAGACACACACACACACACCTACACATAAACACACTCATGCCTGCACACAGACACAAACACACATGCCTACATACACACACACACGAACGCCTACACACACACGAACGCCTACACGCACACGCGCGTACACAACACTCACTCACACACATGCATGCATACACTCACACACATGCGCCTACACAAACACACACACGAACGCCTACACACACACACGAACGCCTACACACACACGAACGCCTACACGCACAGAACACTCACTCACACACATGCATACATACACTCACACACACACGCACCCACACACATGCGCCTACACAAACACACACGCGCATACACACGCTCGTGATTGCGAAAAACATAATTTAAATTCAAGATGCCAAAAATTCAAATTGATTTTTTTTTTTTTTTTAATAACTGACCAAATAGTTTTCTTTAAAAAAATAAATAAAAAGGAAATAAGTGAGTTCAAGGGGGGGGACTAAGTTTAATGCAACTCATCGCCAAACAGACTTCACTCTTAAAAATGATTAAGCTGAAACGCACTACTCAAGCCAAATATAAAATTAATGGACAAGCCATAACACCAAATCGAATAACATTTATTAATATTTTGCATTCGAACTTTCCCGAAGACAAACCCTCAACCGAGGAGCGACACGAACATCCGGGTGTCATTCTATCATTAATTTCGAATTCCTTGAAGTCATCGGAAATTTTGATCGCAGTTAAATTATTCAGTTATGACCATTTCTCTTAATTTGATTAAGATTTAGAAATCCCTCGAAGCTCTCTGATTCGTTTCCCTGACATCTTCAATTTTCCCTTGCAGAAGTTCACCGTGAATAGGTCAAACATGTTCACTTACTGGTCACGTTTAATTATTCAATAAACTTTCGCGCATTAATGGAAATTTAATGACTTATTGACTGGAGCGTTTTATTAAATTACGCGTTTTTATAGATTTTTAAGTTTGAGGCATTTTGTCCTCTATTGATTTCTTAGACAAAACCCGCTTGCAATGTTCGTGACTGAGATTATATCTTTCGTCTTTTCAGATTTTAGTTTGAGATACTTTGATATATTTTGACTTTATAAACAAACCCCGCCTACACAGTATGTGATTGAGATTATATGTATCTTTCTTATTGATTTTAATTTGAGGCATTTCATCATATGGGGACTTTATAGACAAAACCCGCTTACAACGTACGTGAATGAAATTACTGTCCAACCACGGATTGCATGGAATTTTCAAACGTCCAGATAAGACGAATCTATGTGAATAAGGGGGAAAGTAAAAATTTAATGCGCGTATTCCGCTCATTTGAATGAGACTCTGCTTTCTGCAAAAGCTGACATCGGTAAAAAATAATAGATTCGTCCATTTCCGGCTGTAAAACGGATGTTTGTCTTTCCATACAATCCGTGGTCAGACAGTATATCTTTCATTATTACAGATTTTATTTTTTCGTCATCTGTTGACTTCATAAGCAAAACCACGTGCAAAGTATGAAAATACGATTACATTTTTCCTTTTTATATACTTTAGTTTGAGTCATTTCGTCATCTTCAGTAGACAAAACTTGCTTACAAAGCACGTAATGAGATTACCTCTTTCGTTTTTGTAAATTTTAGTTTGAGTCATTTCGTCATCTTCAGTAGACAAAACTTGCTTACAAAGCACGTAATGAGATTACATCTTCCCCTTATATATATTTTAGTTTGAGCCATTTCGTCATCTTCAGTAGACAAAACTTGCTTACAAAGCACGTAATGAGATTACCTCTTTCGTTTCTGTAAATTTTTGTTTGAGCCATTTCGTGATCTTCAGTAGACAAAACTTGCTTACAAAGCACGTAATGAGATTACCTCTTTCGTTTTTGTAAATTTTTGTTTGAGCCATTTCGTCATTTTCAGTAGACAAAACTTACTTACAGAGCACGTAATGAGATTACCTCTTTCGTTTTTGTAAATTTTTGTTTGAGCCATTTCGTCATTTTCAGTAGACAAAACTTGCTTACAAAGCACGTAATGAGATTAATTCGTTCGTTTTTGTAAATTTTTGTTTGAGCCATTTCGTCATCTTCAGTAGACAAAACTTGCTTACAAAGCACGTAATGAGATTACCTCCTTCTTTTTTGTAAATTTTTGTTTGAGCCATTTCGTCATCTTCAGTAGACAAAAATTGCTTACAAAGCACGCAATGAGATTACCACTTTTGTTTTTTTAAATTTTTGTTTGAGCCATTTCGTCATCTTCAGTAGACAAAAATTGCTTACAAAGCACGCAATGAGATTACATCTTCCCCTTATATATATTTTAGTTTGAGCCATTTCGTCATCTTCAGTAGACAAAACTTGCTTACAAAGCACGTAATGAGATTACCACTTTTGTTTTTGTAAATTTTTGTTTGAGCCATTTCGTCATTTTCAGTAGGCAAAACTTGCTTACAAAGCACGTAATGAGATTAATTCTTTTGTTTTTGTAAATTTTTGTTTGAGCCATTTCGTCATCTTCAGTAGACAAAACTTGCTTACAAAGCACGTAATGACCTTCGTTTTTGTAAATTTTTGTTTGAGGCATTTTGTCATCTACTGATTTCCTAGCCCACTTCTATTGTTTCCTAATCCCACTTCCATTGTAGAAAAATAATATTATATCTTTCGTTTTTATAGATTTTATAGATGTATCAAGTTATCTACTAACTTCATGGACAAAACCCGCTTACATAGTACGTAAAAGATATGATACGACTGATTAAAGTGAAAAATCAACGTAAATAAAACACAAATTTTGAAGAAAATACAGCATATAGCTATTTCAAGGCTACAATGGGGCCTCTTCATCAGTGCAAAAAGCTCAACTACAAAACCGAAAGTCGCGAGAGAACTGGTATAATACGAATCTTTTGTGTTTATGGATTTTGTGTAATTTGAAACATTTCGTCATCTATTTACTTTATGGAGAAAACTTCTCTTACAAAGGAAAACGATTGATATTACATCTCCTTGTACCCGTTTTAGTTTGAGACATTTCGTCATCTATTGACTTGACTGTTAAAATAGGGGTCTTATTAATGAGGCTAAATCGCTTATTTTCAAGCATGTCATGTACTCAGATTAGTTCCGAAACAAAATGATTAAGAATTGAAAAACTGAAGTTCATATATTTGATGATATCATGAACATTATATCCTGAGCAACTTTATCACAGAAGGGACAAACTCGATTAAAAACAAAAGTCACAGAAGATAAAAAGAAAATACATAAATAAGTAAAATTGTATTTTAAGTTGAATGATGCATCTCCTAACCTTTTCCAAAGGGTGAACATTTTTTTTTTATTACTGAGCAATCACGATTGCTTATTGCTCTCGTTTTGATGTCCTATCATTTTATTTTCTCAACGCCACCCTCTGCAGCATCACCGTCGACCGGGTCCTCACGATGATGCTCCTATAGCGAAAGCCGTCTCCAGGTTGCGTCGATATCCTACACACACGCGCATACATACACAACTACACACACGCACGCACGCACACACACAAACACACACAAACACATACACACACATACACCTACACACACACATACACAAACACATACACACAACTACCCACACATTCATGCCTGCACACAGACACAAACACATATACCCCCCCACACACACACACATTCATACACACAACTACCCACACACTTATGCCAGTACACAGACACAAACACACATGCCTACACACACATACACATACTCCTACACACAAACACACATACCCCCACACACAAACACACACGCCTACATACACACACTCGTGATTGCGAAAAACGTAATTTGAATTCAAGATGTCTAAAATTCAAATTAATTTTTTTTATTTATTTTTTTTAGAGAAAACTTTATTTTGTGTATTACATCTGCATCATTATTAGTATTATTAATATTATTATTTACTGTACGTAAAATCTCCGTTTTGAATTTCAAAAATCTTAAGTGATCCTCTACGGATGCCAAAGTACTATCATGTCAAATTTGATAATGATCCGACGTAAAATTTATTTAAATGAGAAAAGCACTTTTTTTTCTAATCAATTTGTAATAGCGCGGAAAACTTGCGCATTCGCATCCTAATAACAGGAAAAATAACTAATTTTGAAGAAGTTTTTTGAAAAAAAAAAGCTAACTCTTTAAATTTATTTATGATTCAGGGGTGATTGTGTTCCGCTATTTTACCGAATTTCTGGTATTTATGGACGTATTTCCGGTATTTTTATGTCCCAAAATACCGGAATTGTGTTTTTTTTTTTTTTTTGTTATGCTTTTATCTCTACCTCCGCAATTTTTTAAAAGTATATAATACTCATGAAATATACCTGCAAGAGCCTTAAGATGGGCACCTATCCCTTAAGATGGACAAATGTCAAGATAATTTGTATAACAAAAGCTCAAAAGTAACTTTGCAACCCATTAAAAATTTAATCAAATGTACACACAATATTTTGACTCAGAACTATTTAATACTATGGAAAAGGTGCACTTAAGTAATAGGGGAGAAAGATTCCCCCCCCCCCCCCACCCCGTTCTCGCTTTGAAACTTTCAGGTATTTTTTGATGAAATCACAATCACCCGTGTTTACGTTCAATTTCATTTTCTTCAGTAAACTCTGGAATACTGTAGATGAATTGTGAGAACAATAGAAGTAATGACACAAATTCGCTTGTTACAAATAATTCATTGCTCAGCGCGTAGAAATCAAATCCATCCGCATAGTTTATCATATTAGTTCAAAATTAATACTACAGAGAAAGTTAAATACATTCACTAATCACCAATTACAGGTTTCTTAACAGCAGTGTAATCGCTCGACCATGAATAAGTAATTCAGTTATCATCGTCTCCGGAGTTTGATTTAAATCTCGAAATGCTCACAAATTTTCGTTTCATGTACTAACGACATCTTCCGATTTTACGATTTTAGAAGCTGAAAGCGATTGGTCAAATATAAATTGCTGACATCATTAATTAAGTAATTTTGGTTGAATTAAAACCTAATGTATTATACGTGGCTTAATAGTGAATACGCTTGGCATTGCTTCCGAATTATTTTAACGTTATTTTAAGGGGGGTCCGGGACACACTTTTGAATTTTTTTTTTTTATTATTATATATATACTTTAGAGTTTTGAAATTTTTTGCACTGATTCACCATTTACTTAATAAGCAAAATCATAACATAAATATGAAAAAAAAATTCTTATTTAAATTTAATTGGTTTTTTTTTTAAATAAAGGGTTTGCTCCAAATTGCTATAACTTAAAATATCCTTGATCAATTTTCAATTTTTTTTTTTGAATAAATTACGCACAAATATCTAAGCTTTAATTTTTATTCGGCGATTTTAAAAATATTTATTCAATAAAAAATAAAAAATATTTGAAGAAAAATTTCGAAAAATTCAAAAATACTTTTAAAAAAAAATCATAATTTTTGCAGTAAACGTTTTTTTTTCAAATTCGCCGAATAAAAATTTAAGTAAACTGTTTGAAAAAGATATGCTCCAAGTTTCATTTCTTTATCTTTATCGGTTCCTGACTTATAAGAGTTTGAATGCAAGAAATCGGGAAAAATTGCATCATGGAGAAAAACGCGTTTAAACTTTTAAAGTTAAGTACACATTAGTTTGGTGCGGGCAACAAAAATAACTATATCTTTTGTTCTAATAAAGATAGAAACACGATTCAAACGTCCTTTTAAGCAGAAGAAACGGAGTAATTTTTTAAATGTTAAAAAAAAAATTGCAAAATTTGACGATTTTTGTGTCCCGGACCCCCTTAAGATGAACTGAAGTTTTTGAGCATTATAATCAAGACATCAATTACTTATTTTCTTGGCTGCTTTAGCATTATCGTAAATATAAGTATATTAAGATGAATTGTAATTTTCGAGCATTATAATCAAGAAAAAAAATGCTTATTTTCTTTCATAATTTTTAGTGCTTATCAAGCTGATGAAAAATATTTTTTTAGTTTGTACTAAGAAAAATGCTAGGGACTTGTATGGACAGACTGTGTCCCCCAAGAGGGAGCGAACCTTGATTCTCAAAAGGCGCATAGGTTCTAGGGCAAAAAAAGAAAAGAAAGAAAAAGTCTCACAGGTTCGAGAGCGAAAGAAATAAATAAATAAATAAAATAAAGAAAGAAGTAAAACTCTCCCATGTTCGAGGGAGCAAAAAAAAAAAAAAAAAAAAAAACTGAGGAGGTCCACAGGGGACAGTCCACAAATGGAGTTACGCTTTGAGGGGGTTGAGGTGGTAGGGGAATTCATAAAATTGTGGAAAGGGGGAGAGAGGGGATATCAAGAAGTGTGACATCGCGCACTTTTTTATGAGAATATGCTTATGAAGAAAGCGTGACATGTAACAAGGGAGGAGGGGGCACGGTGAAGTGTGACACATTGTGAAAAAGGGGGTGAGAAGTCAAAAAGCGGAGAATCATTTATGGACAACTCCTTATATATGTAGATTTTAGTTTTTTTTATTTGTGTGCAAATTTATTGCATCACGTTTTAAAAATCAGCGCTGTTGAACGTATTTATTTTATTTTTCAGTGGCTTATGTTGTATGTTTTTGTTTCCTGAAATGACGTTTTTTCTTGGAACATACTTTATGACTTTTAGAGAAAATCGTGCGCGGTAAGAAACAAAAATAAATGTAACTTTCAGTCAGAAATAGATTGGAAAAACATACTTCTAACTAATGCTTATTTTGCATGTTGTTCAATGTGTGTTCAAAATGTGTTGTTAACATGGAGAGATAGACTCATTAAAAAAAAAAGTTGTGTGTCGTAAAGATGCGCGATAGAAGTGAAAATTTCATATTTTCATTTATTTTTACATTCTTAACTGTCGCTTTACCCGCACCTATTGCTTGTACAGAATCTCTCTTTCTGCGCCTGACTAAGGCATATTCGTACAAAATTGTTTTCTTTTTATGAAGAAATTAAACTATAAACAACGAGAAAACTAAACAATACTGTCTGATCTCGAAAGCCGCGACTAGCACCGTTGAACGGTTCTATTTTAAAAAGGGGTGACAGCTTGTTGAAGAGAATGCTCCATGGTAGCATTTCTGCTAAAAAAAAAAAAAAAAGCCTAACCTCGAACCAACATTTCTAATAAACGAATCCAACGGAAAACAAAAAAAGAAGAAAAAATCCCCCTCACATTCGTTATCTTTCTTATCAATATCTCCCCTATTTTGATAAAATCAGAAGCGACCTGACGCATGCGCAAATTTGAGGAAGGTTGCGGTTCAAAATGTCAAACAGTACTTGAAATTCGCTTTTTAATTGTAGTCAAAAACAATGAAAAATAATGGTAATTACAAAGTTCATTTTGTTTAATAAAAGTTAACAAACTCTTTTCAAGGCTGAACTTAAGCAATGTGGATTACACTTTTAAACAAATGACTTGATTTAAACGAATTAATTAAACTTTTCGAAAGCCTGCATTTTTACTTCCTTTTACAAAAAAGGAAGTATTGTATTCGCGAAAAAGATTTCACTCAAAATTCGACCTTAATTTCCATTTTACTCACCCCCGAATGAACGTTGAGTTTTTTTTTTTTCAACCCGACCACACGTGGATAAGTGCCTAAGAACGTATAGACACGCGAAATATTCATAATGAGGATTCTCGGGTTAATTGCAACGAATTTTCTCGTGACGTCTGTATGTACGTATGTATGTTTGTGCGTATGTGCAGATGTGCGTATGTGCGAATGTTTGTCGCATAACTCAAGAACGGTAAGCACTAGAAAGTTGAAATTTGGTACGTAGACTCCTAGTGGGGTCTAGTGTGCACTTCCCCTTTTGGTAGCATTCGGGTGTTTCTAAAAGGGTCTTTTGGCCCTTTTTGTGGGGAAATCATTGTTACTTTCGATGTAAATTCAAGTGGTGTTACAATTTGGCGGACACTCGGCAATATATCGCCAATCTTTTGGTCGCCAAGTTTTGTCGCCAACTTGGCGACAAATGTGGCGATTTTTTTTAAAAATCTATTTCAATTTGGCCACTGTTAGTGACATTCAATAGTTTACTCTCTAAATGGTAAACTATTGAATCACATTAAAATTGCCAGTAGTGGGGAAATGATATTAAATTGGAGTAAAAGGAAGTCATGTGATGCACACATCAGCTCGTTTTTTTTTAAGTTTAAAATGAACGAAAGATATGCTTGCTTAGGTTCAACCTTGAAGTTAATTTTAAATTTATTAAAGAAACTAATTTTATAACTACTATTATTTTTCATTGTTTTTGGCAACAATAAAAAGCCAGCTAGACACTGCCGTTCCACAAAAAAGATGACAATCAAAATTTCAAAGCCCTCCCGTAAAATACCTAAAATACCATAAAAAGTACCTCCAGTCCAATATTTGACCAGATTCTTATTCGCCAGGGTAATTTGAGCCAACTCCCGGCATTTATTCAAATTATACCAAATCTGCTCGCACCAATTTGTCTCGAGATATCCGCCGATAGGATTTGCGTGCCCATCGCTTCCCGTTGCTTGTTGGTCAAGGCTCGATGCCTCATTCATTAGACGCAGGGATGATCCTTCCCTTGTTAACAAGGCTCGTGGGAGTCTTTATGCTTTGCATAATCCCCTCTGCACTCGCCGTCGTTGCTACTCCACATTGATGTGCTCCGAGAGCCGAAAGTCTAGGACCCCGTTCTCTATCATCCTGTTTTGCAAACATCTATCGAAGGGCATTTGTGGTTTATTTCCGGGTGAATGTTCAGAAGGAGTATCAGAAGGAATGCCAATTCTTCATTAAAGAGAAGTGGCATCATATACACATTTTTGCTCATATATATATATATATATATATATATATATATATATATATATATATATATAGATAGATAGATATAGATATAGATATAGATATATATATTAGGGTGGTCCATATTTTTGAAGTTGCAGATATTTTACGAGACGCCCCCTCAAAATTTTAAGTCAATCCATGAATATTAACACGTGCCCCTAGGGCCCCCTTCTTTGAGTTTCGAAGAAAAAATTGTGGATTTTCTCATTTTTATGTAAAAATATTCTAACGTTTTATATTTAAAGTAATTTTGAACCTCAATAGGTGTTGCTACTTCCAAACTGACCATTCTCTCACTTTCGTTCTGTTAAATTCAACATGTTCCAGAGAGTACATGTACACCAATGGCCTTGGGTCAAGCATACCGCTTTTCTGAGCTTGTTCCAACCAAACGGCAGGGGAACGTTTCCTCCCACCAAGATGGACACAAGGGATTCTATAGGCCATTAATGAGTGATCTTTGACAGCAACAAATTGCCTCCTCCAGGCTTTGGGGATGTTAATTTACAAAATTCCATGTGTATTTAATAGGTGTGGCAAATAGAAACGCAAGGTTTCAATGCTATAAATATAAGTAATTGCAATTATATTTTAATTCGCCGTTCTAAAGTTATAAACATACCTAAATGCTTATGCAATTTTTAATTTTAAAATATAAATTTCGAAAAATCCTCGATTACTCCTAACATAAAAATATACTGTATTTTACATAGCTAAAATGTAAATTAAAAAAATATATCCAGATCGGAACAATGTAGAAATCTATAAATTAATTTCTTCTATTTCAGTACATAGTTCTTTATTGTCATCAAATTCTTGCGATTCACAAGATTTAGAAACCGAAATGGGTATCTATCCTAACGTGTTTAACTTTTGTTTTCTACAGCTAGTCTACCACAATACAAAAAGGCATGCCAACTATTGATATCATCTCGCCTTTCATCACTGATAGACAAATGTCATATTAGGGATAAAGATGTTGTTCATTTATTTACAGCCTATGTAGGTGCAGTAAATTTAAATCCAAAAGACCTAGTGATCAATCGTACATTCTTTAAGAGAGCAAGAGAAAATCTTCAAGAGGTAAAATTAAATTTCATGAATTTAAATTTATATTTTGTAGTTATTCACTGGGATACAAAGCTACATCCAGATGTAAACGGAAAAAGAACGCCGACAGGATTACCGTGATAGCTTCAGGTTCTAATATTGAACAGCTACTCGGAATTCCTTAGATATTTCTTCAGTTGTATATGATATCTTTGATGATAGGTCTTTATTGCTAACTGCTCTAGCTGTAGTGTTTTATACAACGACTTGCAATACCAACCGTATTAATTGTGCAAAAACTTAACGGTGAAACATAACATTTGGATTGCAATCATCATGCACTTGAAATCGTACTGCAGAGTGTGTCCTTAAGTTCTTGCCTTTCTTAGTTCTAGATCAGATATTCAATTATTTAAGTGCTTCAAAACTTTGTGGAAAAATCTTCATCACTCAGAACTTATAACATTTCAATCAAGTACACATACCACTTAAATTCTAAAAGATGAAGTTGATGACATATTATTGTTCGTAAAAAGCGGAATTAAGAAAGATTACAGAGAATTCTCGTAACTTGTAATAATATTTCCTGGTGAATTTCCTCCTACAGGGATATGTTTTCGGCAACCTGCAGCTTATCACTGAGCCTTATGGGTGGCAAAAGGAATTTTCATTTGAAAATTTTTACATTTCGGAAACAATTTAAATTGCCCTTCATGAAAAGAAAGCCTTTCAATGCTGTTTCACAAAGCTGTTTTACAATTAAATGCTGTATGAAGATATGGTTTTTCGCAGCAACCCAATCGAGGCTCCTTTGAATAATAAAATATGTCTGAAAAACTAGCAGCGTACAAAATGATGACAAACATGCAGCAGAAGCAGTGATTGGAAAATTCATAAATCACTTATGGTATTTAGGGGATAAATTAATAGCTTTGTCGGTAATAGATGAAGGAATTAACTTTGATGATAGGAAATGACTAGTCCAAAAAATGCTTGTGATAAGGAAGACGTGTCTGATGACTGTTTAACAAATTTCAGATAACAGTAAATGATTTGGAATACTTTTTTAGTAAAGATCTTCATCTTTATAGAATCAATTACGAGTCAATAAAACTGTTTGATAAGTTACAAATGCTAAAACATTGTTTCCTATTTGATCCTGATTCACGGCAAAATGAAGGAAGCTATTTAAAGGTAAGAGAGATTGATAAAATACTGAAAATTGTGAATGATACAATTGAAAGAGGAGCACAATATTAATCGAAGAATTTCACAACTAACTTACCAAATATGAGTCACAAAAACAATTGATTTTACAGACCGTCCAAGACACTCGGAAAAAATACACACTATCGAGATACATTGAGAAAAGCGTACGATTAAGGAACGTTTCTAAAGCATTATTTCATCTTTAGATGATATTAAGTAATTAAAAAGATTAATTGTAGTGCTACCTCACTGTAAAAATATTTTGCAAACCTAATAGAAACGATGTACTGGGTCTGAAGTAAACACTCGGAAGATTTTGGGAAAATTATCAAAAGTATTCAAGTTCAACGGCCTTGGGGCACGTGTTATTATTAACCGATCCAGTTCAAATTTTGCACTCGTTACTTTTTATTATAGTGTCACAAAACTAGGGAGCGTCACTTGTTGAATTCCGAAATTTTTTTTCCCCATATAAATAAGGATAGAAAAAGTACTTATGCAGCTAAGCTCAGTAAATTAATTTCTTTCAACTTTATTATTTAATAAATTTTGGAAGGTTTTGACCACAACAAAACCTTCTTTTGGCAACGGCTTTGTGTTCAATAATGCATTTTATTGGGAAAACATCAAAATCGAACAAAAATGCTTAATTTCATTATGTTCCTAAAACTCAGTGGTGTCAATGCCTCCCCCCCCCCTTCCTTGATATCCCAAATGACAGACCTGTCAAAGGGTAAACTTGCTTTTGAGAGAAAATTTTGCTAATTTTTATTTTTTGACACCGATTTTTTTTTTTTTTTTTTTCATTCTTCTTATATGTGTGTATTGAAAATGATAGTAACAGATGTGTGCTACTTTTTGCTTACTATACTTTGTCTAAAAGCTCCTAACACAGGGGTGCACACCTAGAGCGAAAAGGGTCGTGGCGCAGACTGTGCCATTGAAATTTTTAGGGAGTGTTTTGATGAGTATTTTTCACTTTGGGGGGGGGGGGGCTCGCTCTTGCTTTTGGGGGGATCTTCGCGATATTTAGGTGGGTGCGATCTTGCTCTTAGGGGGCACCCCTGCAACACATTTATGTCTCGCAGCCACTATTTTTTGATCAAAAACAGTGGTAATCCATTTCTTAAACTTGGAAAGAAACCTCAATCGTTCCGTAAATAAAAACAAAAATAAAAAAAAACCCTAAACAATCTAAAATTTTCAATCTCTTGAAATCAGCAACGGTTATCCCGTAATCCCAAAATCACGGACAACTTGGCTGCAACGCTGCAGGAATTTCAGGGTTTTTTCTGCCCCTCTTCGTGTGAGCCCATAGTTCGGTAATGAAGCAATTACCTTTACCACTAAAGGGCGGAAGTCCGCGGCCCCACGTTTGAAAGGCAACCTCCCCCTAGCTATTAACGTGTAGCCTAAAGTGTAACAAAAGGACCCGGAGCCTTCATCTGGGGCCGACTACTGCTCCGTAATTGGGTCTAACGAGACACATGATAAAACTAATCACGGCCCTCGTTAAGTGAATCACAAAAAGGTCTCTCACAGCAACTGATCAGACTTTTTAAGCGCTCTGCTCCAATAATTGCTCTCGTAATTTATCAGTCCCATTATTTTTGCTATTTAATATCTGTGTTTCAGAAAGTGCGGTCATTAAAAGTTAAGTTTAATGGCGAAAATAAAGAGTTGGTATGATACTGCATTCGAAATAATATAAAATCGGCGCTTAAAGCATTAGCTAGGTATACATTTCTCATCTGCATGGTTTAGGAATGTTGCTTGATTGAAACAGTGTTTAGAAATGCTCAGTTTTCTTAAGTGCTAAGAAATTCTTGGTTTGCTTCAGTGCTTAGAAATGCTTGGTTAGTGCTTAAAAATTCTCGGTTTACTTCAGTTCTTAGAAATGCTTTGTTAGTGCTTAAAAATACTCGGTTTACTTCAGTGCTTAGAAATGCTAGGTTTACTTCAGTGTTTAGAAATGTTTGGTTGGTGCTTAGAAATTCTCGGTTTAGTTCAGTGTTCATAAGTGCTCGATTTACTTCAGTGCTTAGAAATGCTTGGTTAGTGCCTAGAAATTCTCGGCTTACTTCAGTGTTTAGAAGTGCTCGGTTTACTTCGGTGCTTAGAAATTCTTGGTTTACTTCAGTGTTTAGAAGTACTCCATTTACTTCAGTGCTTAGAAATGCGAGGTTTATTTCAGTGTTTAGAAATGCTTTGCTTACTTCAGTGACCAGACATTCTCTGTTTTTCTTTAGTGCTTAGAAATTCTCGGCTTGCTTAAGTGCTTAGAAATTCTCGGTTTTACTTCAATGCTCATTTAGTGCTTAGAAATTCTCGGTTTTCAATCCGAACAGAAAAAATATTTCTTGCGATAAAAAGCGTTCATTGCCAAATTAAAGAGCATAAAATTAACTTTGAAACGATTTTTTTTCTATTATGGCTGTAAGAGATTTATTTCAAAGTTCATGAATTTTAGAAAAATTGTGTTTTCCTCACTGGTTTTATTTTTGTAGTTCCGCAAAAGGCCAACAAATAACTTTTGTTTTTAGCTCGGACACTGCATTAAAATTCACGAACTTTGAAATTAAATATCTCCGCACCTCATACAGCCACAATAAAAATGTAATTACCTTTTTAGAGGTAGTTTTAGGCTCTTTAATTTATCAGTGAATGATTTTATTCACAAATAGTTGTTGATACATAGAAAGAAAACTGAAAAAAACGCATCTGACATCCAAAATGTCGACGCGAGTTCCTTTTATTTGAATCTATATTTTGAGATTCAACCTGGAAAAAACGTATTTCTCTAATCATAATTATGAGTAAAAATTGTGCTTTGTTTGAAAAACAGATGGGGGTAGAAATAAAGTTGTTTCCTTCAGTCAAAAGTGGTACTTTTAGTCACTGAAATTGATAGAATAAGCAAAAAATAAAACATGGACCCAGAAAATTTTCCTTTTCGCAACAGTTATTTTTTAATTAATTTCTTTAAGTGTCCGATTTTTTAAACAAGGCGTGCTCTAGATGACGTCACAAATGACGCTTTTTGGCGCATTCTTTATACCGTGTTTCTACGTTATGATAAGAGGCGAATTAAAATTGCGCTCTACGCTTGCTATCAACCCCCATTGCGAATACACGTGAGTAAAGACGCGAATTAAATATTTTGCTCTGTGAATGGCAACACAGAATGGCATTTCATCATTTGTGATGTCATCGGCAACAAATGTAAACAATGAAAGATCACCGATTTAAGTAATGTTTTAAAAATATTAAACTTAAACAAATTATTTAAAAAATGGTTAGATCCTATGTTTTTAAGCATGTTCTTTCAGAAAAAAAAAACACTTTTAAAATATTGGAAACGAACCCATTTGCAGGGGAATTTTAGACTAATAAGTATGTTGCATCTGTATAAAATCAATGTGATTGCTTCAAAACAAAAAAATAAAATAAAATAAAACTCTGCTGTATAATGAGCAAGAACGTTTTCCCAATTTTAGAACAAAGCATTGATTAAATCATAAAACCTAATTAATAAAAGTCGTAACTGAGAGCGCCTAGTAATAATTAGAAAGCTATTTTTGTTTAGAATTCAATCTTTAGAACATTATCCGCTAAAATATTTTATTTAATAAACAAACGCATCTGAAATAATACATCATTAAATTTTTGCTACTACTATAAGCACACTACGCTCTCACAAAAACGAAATCTAATTATATTAAGATAATAAGTTTTCATTATTACTTTCAATTCATAGCGATTCTAAAACAATTCTTGAAGTCAATATTCCGCAGAAGAAAGGAGTGCTGATTATCTGGTACCCCATTTATCTTTTCGCACCTAGCGAGCACTTTTATCGGCACGCTAATTAGAAATTTAGAAAATATTGCAGCATGGAAGTAATGCCACAGATTTCACTGTGACTGTAACTGTGGCCGTAATTAGTTAATTTTGAAAAAGGTTTCGAGAAAGATTAAGCTGATTAAAAATGAATAGCATTTTCGAGGCTGTGTTAACTCGGTTGGTTTTGAGTATTCGTTGCTAAATAAACGTATTACAGAAAACCTCTAAAAATATATTTTGCATTTGGGGGGGGGAGGGGGTCAAATCAATTACGCAAGCCTTATATTTACATACATATAGATATTTAACAGGAATTTTAAAAAAAAAATTTTGACTATTTTAATTCTTGATGTATGTTAACTACTTTTTTTTTTCTTTTTTTTTTTTTAAGTCAATTTCTACCTTTCTTTATGCAGTCTTATATTCCTTCACTTTTCTTTGCATGTTGGGTTTTTTTTACTAGAAAAAAAGGAATAAAGATTTTACTACCTAAAATCTTTAACCATTCAACACATTTGCCCGAATCTGACACGGTCGCTAGTTACCGGCAAATTTTCACATGTCGTGTCTCACATGGGCATCTTGTATCGCGTGGTTTTTTGAGCAATCACATTGCTTATTGTTCTCATTTGACTGTTTTGATGTTCCTATGATTGTATTTTCCCCCCGCTTCCCTCTGCCGCACCACCGTCGAACGGTCCCTCCCGGTGCTGCTCCTCTAGCGAGCAAAGTCTCCAGGCTGCGTCTATATCCTACACACACATTCACACACACCTACACCTACACACACCCACACAAACCTACACACAGACACACACGCCAACATACGCACACACACTCGTGATTGCGGAAAACATAATTTGAATTCCAAATGTCAAAATTTAAATTAATTTTTATTTTTATTTTTTTATTTCTATTTTTATTTTTTTATTTCTATTTTTATTTTTTTATTTATTTATTTATTTATTTATTTATTTTTTGTTTCTAATGCCCGTGTAAGATTCGTTCTGGTAAATCTAGATAGAGTAGACTATAGTTGAACTTATTTAACCATAAATGGCACAACTTATGTAAAAAATTTCTAATGTGAACGACATCGTGCATTTTGATGATTAGCCATAAGCTTATCAGGAATTATCTTTAATAATAATAAAGCTGAAAGTCTCTCTGTCTGTCAAGATCTCTCTCTGTCCGGATCTCTGTCTGGCAGGATCTCTGTGACGCGCATAGCGCCTAGACCCTTCGGCCGATTTTCATGAAATTTGGCACAAAGTTAGTTTGTAGCAGGACTGTGCACCTCGAAGCGATTTTTCGAAAATTCGATGTGGTTCTTTTTCTATTCCAATTTTAAGAACAAAATTATCATAAGATGGCGAGTAAATTACGAAATTATCGTAACGTGGAACCATATCATGGGCACAAGCCAATTGGCGAGAAAATTCAACACACATTATTAGTAAACATACAGGCGAACCAAAAGATCTTTTAATTTTCTACTACGGGCAAAGCAGTGCGGATACCACTAAATTATAAAGCAGTTGCTTAGTGTGGAGAAGGCAGTACATATCCATTTTCAATGAATTTTTGGCCATTATTGTGCTTAAGGATGACATTTTACTTAATTTGATTTTAATTTGTTGAAATTCGAAACAAACATGCAATCAAATCCTTTACACTTTGTTGTTGAGCATTTTTTTTAAAAATAATTTTTACCTCACCCTCGCTCCCTAGTCACCCTCCTCCGGACATAACTGCAGTTGAAAAAAAAAACTTACATTATATCTATCCCTTCTTTATCTGTCAAAAAAAAATTTCATCATTTTTTGTTAGTTTTCCTGAAAAAAAAAATAGTGTCTTGAAGGGTTAACTTCTATTATACCTTTTTAAAACACCGCACGGCAAAAGGATTCAAATAACCAATAAACAAAAAAATATATCGAATAATATTGACTTTACAGCTTCGATGGTCTTAAACTATATAGCAATAAATTGAAGGACTCGGGGCAAGAATGTGATATGCCACATGATGTAAATTTCGCAGAAGGCCTATTTCCAACTCATGAAAAATATTTGTAGAACATTTCAAAGGTATTATACATTCTATAGTTTGCAATACTAAAACCAGATATGTTTTTCTCCAAATGACATCATCCATCGTCATTTTTATTTCAATTTTAGCTATGAGAAACAAATATTTTGATCGAAAAGTCACTCCTTGTTTCTTGTCACACTTCTGCCCCGAGTCCCTCAATTGCAGCACAAACAACTAACGCAAATCTATACTAATATTATAAAGAGAGAATGCGGATTTTTGTGTGTTTATATGTTCGATGTAATCTCCGGAACCCCTGCACCTATTTGACTTCACTATATGAAAGGTGCTTTCTTACTGAGTGACATAGGCTATAATTCGAAAAAATCCGATAAATAGTTCTTTTTTTATTCTAATTTAGGCGCAAATTTCACATAAATTCCCGAATACGGAAGCGATAAATTATTTGCACATATTAATACTATACTTCGTTGAAAAGAATAGACTTTTCCACGTTTCAAACAATTTGTTTCAATGCTCTAAGTCAATAGCGGCGGGAGTAATTTGCGTTTTTAGCTCGAACTTTTTTAAGCTTATCTGAAATTTAGGCACTACTTTCTTCATTAAATCTACCTATAAAAAGTGAAGGAATTGTCCCACAGTTTTCTTTTTGACACCATTGGAAAAAACGACATTTTTTACTCCAGCTCTCTCCCGACCTATGGTCGAAAAACTTAGCTTCTACCTTCAAAGAAATAAAAGTTACAAGCGTTTTTAAATTAAGTTCGAAATATGTCATTTTGATTCAGGTTGTCAACCATTTTATTTTCGCATTTCCACGGTTACGCTTTTGAAATCCATCTTTCACATTTTAATTTCTCAAAAGTATTTTAATACCTGTCGTCATTGTTTGGAAGGGTAATTTTGGATGATGTTTTTTTTCTTCTTTTATTTAGGCCTGATTGTTGAATATATGTCACTTGACACAATTTTTATTCTCAAGGTAGACCGGGCAAAGCCAGGCAACGCAGCTCTTAATACATATAGATTTGAAAGCTACTGTTAATGTGATTTTATACTTTTTTGTTTGTTTGGCGAAACATTTATTATTGCCAAAGAAAAAACATCCGCTTCACTCGCAAAAGGGCTGGGTTCCGGTAGCGTGGTCGCTTGGTGCGTTAGGCGGTGAGCAGTTTAGTCTACTTGTTTTGGGCTTTAAAAAAAAACTTTTTTTCAACGCAAAAGAAGTGAGCTTATATAGATGACAGACAATCGAAGAAAAAAAAAAGTTTGATATCTTTAGTTAATTATTTTTTCTTTTGTCGATTGTCATTTCACGCATATGCTCACTTCTTTTTCATTGAAAAGCGAGTCATTCGTAACCCTGAACACGTGTCTGCAGTCTGCAGTATCCCTCAAATTTGGGCACATTCATGTTGTATTATTGTCTTTCTGATTAAATCCAATTTCAAAGTACTTGTCCGAATCCCCTGGACCCCAACTGCGCAATATTTTTGCTATTTAAGCAGTTGAGCTAAATCTCACAATTTCATAATTAGGTTCCTTCAGTTTTACCAAACTGAATAAATAATTTGAGCATTTTCAAGCTTCCCCTCGCGGACCAAGCTTCGAGAACAACCCTTCTCTCTTCCATCTAGTAGATCTCCGCTTCACAGAATCATGCATGAACTCCAGCCTTTGCGAGGAATCGAAAGCGGTCAGCTCCTAATATTTTATTCATGACGTCACTTACGAAAGGCTACTAAACGAAGAATCTTCATTAAGTGTGAATTAAGGGAATCTCCCTCGTAATGGTCATTTTTAACTTATGTTTTGGCAATGAGGAAAGATTCATAATTTGTGACTATACGCTCCGTTGCTTTCCCCTGATGTAGATACATTTTATTTATTTATTTGTAATTCCTCAAGCCATACACATGTTTGCTACCGGGATTGCTATTTTATGACTCCTTCCAAGGGAGGGTCAGTTATTTTCCCCCTAGTTATCAGATATATAATATACTAGTGGTACCCGCACGGCTTTGCCCGTTTATAGAAAATTAAAAGTCTTTTGGTTCGCCTGTATATTTACAAATAATGTATGGTGAATTTTCTCGCCAATTTGTTTGTGCCATGTTACGGTTCCACGTTATGATAATTTCGTAACTTACTCGTCCATCTTATCATGATTTTGTTCTTAAAATTGGAATAGAAAAAGAACCACATCGAGTTTTCGAAAAATTGCTTCGAGGTGCACCCCTATGCTACAAACTAACTTTGTGCCAAATTTCATGAAAATCGGCCGAACGGTCTAGGCGTTATGCGAGTCACAGAGATCCAGACATCCAGAGATCCTGACAGACAGACAGACTTTCAGCTTTATTATTAGTAAAGATTAATTCATTTGTTGATGTGTACAGGATGAGTGTAAAAAATTGACAAAATTTCAAATTTGCGATTATGGCAGCAGAATGTATTTCAGCTGTCTGCGACGCAAGTTGAAAATCCCAAAAGTAATATGCATTAGATTAATCTACTAAACTATTAGATTAAACTAATATTAAATTTATAGAAAGGTAAAAAAAATGAGCACCGAGAAATGTGTGAAACTAATATGCTTATCTCTAAAATAAAAGTACATGCTACCTGTGGTTTGTATTCCTTTTCCCCCGCCCGTAATTACCTATCTCATTCCTTAACTGCACATTGTATTTCTTATCTCCTACCTGTAGATTGCATTTCTCATCTCCTACCTGTATATTCCATATCTCATCCTTTAGCTGTGGATTGCATATCTCATCCTTTACCTGCGGATTGTATATCTCGACCATTGCCCGTAGATTGTATATCTCATTTACAACATTTGGATTGTGTTTCTCATCGATTATCTACGGATTGTACAGATATACGGATTCATCTACAATTTGCATTATCTACTGATATCATTTTGTAGCTCTGGATTGCAATTCTCATCTCCTACCTGTGGATCGTACTTCTCATCTCCTACCTGTGGATTTCATTTCTCATCTCTTTCCTGTAGATTGTATATCGCATTTCTTTCCTGTGAATTGTATATCTCATTTCAAACCTGAGGATTGTATACATCTCATCTCCTATCTGAGCACTGTATTGCTCATCTCCTACCTGAAGATTGTGTAGCTCATTCCCTACGTTTAAATTGTAAGGCTCATTCCTTACCTGCGGATTGCATATCTCATTTCCTACCTGTGAATTTTATATCCAGAAAAATACAAAACAAATATTCTCTCGCTGTAGGACTATTTTTTGTTTAAAAATTTGAGGAATTTTTTGCTACCAACTAAGAAATAGTAGTCTGCAGACTTTCTCAAGAATCGTGTGTCGCAGCGTCTCGTTGTTTTTGCTACGGCGTTTGTAATATTTCCTACAATATAAGTTGAACTTGAATTCTGTCAGCTACATTTGAAAAAAGATGCTGTAAAGTTTTGAATACTGCTTCGAGAGTGGTCCGACCATATTGTTCTATAGCGTGAGTTTTTATCAAAGCCGCTTCCGAGGGAGGGGGAGGGATTAATCCTAGGTAGATAATATTTAGAAAGTGTTTATGGAATCTAGATAAAATCAACATCGCATCCACATTAAATGAGCTAATAATATATTTTTACTTCCTTTTTACAAAACGAGCTGATGTGTGCATCACATGACTTCCTTTTACACCAATTTAATGTTATTTCTCTATTATTGCAATTTTAATGTGATTCTCTCTCTAACTCTCTAAATATCACCAACAATGGCTACATTAAAACCAGATTTTAAAAAAAATAGCCAAATTTGTCGCCAAGTTGGCGAAAAAATTTGGCAACAAAACGGCTACCAAAAGACTGGCGATATATCGCCAAGTGTCCGCCAAATTGTAACACCACTTGAGTTTGCATCGAAATTAACAATGAATTCCCCCCAAAAAGGGGCAAAAGTCCCCGTTAGAAACACCCGAATGCAACCAAAAAAGGAGGTGCACAACTAAACCTCACTAGGAGTCTACGTACCAAATTTCAACTTTCTAGGACATTACGTTCTTGAGTTATGCGACATACATACGCACATACGTACATACAGACGTCACGAGAAAACTCGTTGTAATTAACTCGGGAAACTTCAAAATGGATATTTCGAGCGTCTATACGTTCTTAGGTACATATGTACGTGTGGTCGGGTCGAAAAAAAAAACTCAGCATTCATTTGGGGGTGAGCAAAATGGAAATTAAGGCCGATTTTTGAGTGAACATTTTTTCGCGAATACAATACTTCCTTTTTTGTAAAAGGAGGTAAAAAAGAGTCACCACTGAGCTGAATATATGTTTTTTTAATCTCATTCTTATAAAATAACAAATCAGGAATGGCTAGGTATATTTGGCAGGAGAACAATTAATTTATAAGAAGCACAAAAAAAAAAAAAATCGTCGCCAAGTTGGCGAAAAAACTTGGCGACCAAAAGCTTGGCGATACGTCACCAAGTGTTTACCAAATTATAACACCACTTAAGTTTGCATTGATATTAACAATGATTTCCCCCCAAAAAGGTGCAAAAGACCCCCTTAGGAACATCCGAAAGCAACCAAAAGGTGAGGTGCACAACTAGACCCCACTACGAGTCTATGTACCAAATTTCAACTTTCTAGGACATACCATTTTTGAGTTATGCGAGATACATACGCACATACGCACATACGCACATACACACATACGCACATACATACAGACGTCACGAGAAAAGTCGTTGTAATTACCTCGGTGATGGTCAAAATGGATATTTCGCGTGTCTATACATTCTTAGGCACTTTTCCGCATGTGGTCGAATCGAAAAAAAAACTCAACATTCATTTGGGGGTGAGCAAAATGGAAATTAAGGGCGATTTTTGAGTGAAAATTTTTTCGCGAATACAATACTTCCTTTTTTGTAAAAGGAAGTAAAAAGGAAATATTGTATTCGCGAAAAAAATTTCAAACAAAAATCGGCCTTAATTTTCATTTTGCTCACCCCCAAATGAATGTTGAGTTTTTTTTTCAACCCGACCCCACGTGGATATGTGCCTAGGAACGTACAGACGCCCGAAATATTCATTTTGACGATCCCCGAGTTAATTACAACGAGTTTTCTCGTGACGTCTGTATGTACGTATGTATGTGCGTATGAGCGTATGTGTGTATGTATGTCGCATAACTCAAGAACGGAATGTCCTAGAAAGTTGAAATTTGGTAGGCAGACTCCTAGTGGGATCTAGTTGTGCACTTTCCTTTTTGGTTGTATTCGTATTCTCCAAAGGGGGACTTTTGCCCCTTTTTGGGGGGAAATCATTGTTAATTTCGATGTAAACTCAAGTGGTGTTATAATTTGTCGAACACTTGGCGATATGTCGTCAGTTTTGTGGTCGACAAGTTTTGTCGCCAACTTGGTGACATATTTGGCGGATTTTTTTTTTTTTTTTAATTTGGTTTTCATTTGGCCACTGTTGGTGATATTTAGAGAGTAAACTATTGAATCATATTAAAACTACCAATAATGAGAAAATGACATTAAATTGGGGTAAAAGGAAGTCATGTGATGCTCATCGTCATGTCACCTCGTTTTTTTTAAAGAAGCATCCATTTTTGTAGTCAACTAGAATTCATTCAAATAAAATACACAATCTTAGTCGCCTCTCCAGTCGGAGTAATTCGGAGACATTCAACTCTTCTAGAATTTTATTTAGGGTCAACAAAGATCTACTCTGATTATGCACCCCGATAAAAGTTCCGATGAAAAAAAAAGAGTCCCAACTGGACTCTTGTTTTCGTCCACTCCGTTAATGAAGTCATTATGGTTCAAGTTCCGGGGAACCTCGCGCCTGACGTCCGGTGGGCCCCGCGTTCCAATTAACGTTCGGACACCGGCAAAGTAGGTTCAGATAACCAGCCCCCCCCCCCCCCCTCCCTCTCTCTTGTAGACACCCTCTCTGGCGCTAGTACGTGTTCCATAACGAGACGTAACAAGAAAGTGATGGGATGTCCTCCCAGTCGAGAGGTTTTATAAAATAAGTGTATGAAAAGCTTTTGAATTGATAACTTGAACCGAGGCGAGGCTCAAAAACCTGAATGAGGTCATTTCCAATATTTTAAAAGTATTTTTTTCTGAAAGAACATGCTTAAAAACATAGGATCTAATCATTTTTTTTAAATAATTTGTTTAAGTTTAATATTTTCAAAAAATTACTTAAATCGGTGATCTTTCATTGTTTACATTTCTTGCCGATGACATCACAAATGATGAAATGCCATTACTGTGTTGCCATTCACTGAGCAAAATATTTAATTGCCTTCTTTACTCACATGCGTTGGCAACGATATGGTTGACAGAAAGCGTAGAGCGCAATCTTAATTCGCTTCTTGATTATCATAACGTGGAAACGCGGTGCAAAGATGCGCCAAAAAGCATCATTTGTGACGTTATCTAGACCACGTTTTGTTTGAAAAATCGTAATTTTTTTTAAAAAATAATTAAAAAATAACTGTTGGGAAAATGAAAGAATTTTCTCTGTCCATGTTTTTTTTTTTTTTTTTTTTTGCTTATTCTACCAACTTTAGTGACTAAAAGTACTACTTTTGACTGAAGGAAAAAATCCCATTATGAAAATATGTTTAAAAAGTTTCAAAAGTTTAAAATGCACAAGTCAATTAAAAGAGAACAACAATTAATCTGAGGTTTTAATATTTTCTTTTACTTATCTCCACATGGGTATTTCTTTATTCCACAAGTGCTTGCTTGCTTGACATTAACTTTGTTAACTTTATTAATAATTAACTTTATGACAACTATTATTTGTTTTTGTTTTCGGCACTGTTTAAAAAGTTTGTTTCACCCAAGTTGACATCAGTACGGAATAAGTATAATCAAAGCTTTTAAAAAATCAAAGTGGTTGTTCAAATTAATTCAAAAGCATATTCATAAGTTACATTCGTTTTTACTTTCGGGAACTGATAGATCTCATTTGTTTTTACTACATATTTCATCTTGTAATACCTAAGCAACAGACGCTTTGTATTTTCCGCTCGCGATTGTGGTTGCGCGCACGTCATTTCCTAAATTGTGTTCCGGGGAGCCCGAAGTTACATGGAGATCACTCAAAGGTTAAACGAAACTTGTATTTTTTTCTTTCTTTTTACTTCCTTTTACAAAAAAGGAAGTATTGTATTCGCGAAAAAATTTTCACTCAAAAATCGGCCTTAATTTCCATTTTGTTCATTCCCGAATGAATGTTGAGTTTATTTTTCAACCCGACCACACGTGGATATAGGCCTAGGAACGTACAGATACCCGAAATATCCATTTTGACGATCCCAGAGTTAATTACAATGAGTTTTCTTGTGACGTCAGTATGTACGTATGTATGTGCGCATGTGTCGCATAACTCAAGAACGGAATGTCTTAGAAAGTTGAAATTTGGTACTTAGACTCCTAGTGGGGCCTAGTTGTGCACCTCCCTTTTTGGTTGCATTCGGATGCTCCAAAGGGGGTCTTTTGCCCCTTTTAGGGGGGAAATCATTGGTAATTCCGATGTAAACTCAAGTGGTGTTATAATTTGGCGGACACTTGGCGATATATCACCAGTCTTTTGGTCGCCATGTTTTGTCGCCAACTTGGCGACAGATTTGGTGATTTTTTTAAATTTTTTTTAAAATCTGGTTTTAGTTTGGCCACTGTTGGTGATATTTAGTGAGTAAACTATTGGATCACATTAAAACTGCCAATAATGAGAAAATGACATTAAATTGGAGTAAAAGGAAGTCATGTGATGCACACACACATCAGCTCGTTTTTTCAAACGTTCAAATTAGTCACTTAAAAATAAGGGTTGAGGGAAGTGCTTAATGAGTATTTTCCGAACGCACGTCTGAGAAAATATTCAATAGTGGATTAAAAAGCCATGTAGTCAATGCATGGCCTTCAATCATGTCAGCTCTAGAACGCGACTCTTTTATCGAAAGGCATTCGACCCTTCCTTCCAACTGAAATTTTAAATGATGCCATTCAGTGAAAGTCTGGCGCAATTTAAAAGATGTTCAATAGCCACGAAATTCTTTGTTGACACTCTTACCGTTTGCAACTCAATTTATGTTCTCAACTCATCTATCTAAGGCCCCTATATATACGAGCCGACGCATCAGCTTAAGATTAGCCCTTTTGGATCGGAGCGCTTGTTTGACTGGTTGTCTTTCTGGCGAGATATCGCGTTTGGTGATTGTTCACTGTGAGCAAATATTAGCGGCACGTGAATTGTTTATTAAATAAAATATTATTTTCGGCAAATTTGGTGAAATCCGAAAGTTTACTATAGTAACCCTAACAGAGCAACAATGAAAAATTCGATCCAAAATGGCTAAACTTAAGCTGATGCGTCGGCCTGTCTATATAGCGGCTCTACATCTATCGACAAAAACAAAATATCACCAGACTCAGTGCTAAGTCAGATCTGAGAATGCAATTTTTGTCCATAAAACCTGATATTAAGAATGTAGCAATGCTTTTACTTGGCACCGCGGCTGTTTAATGAACTAAAGGAAGATGTTAGGAATGAGAAAAACTTCAAAAAATATAAACTAGGGGTCTATGAATATATACAAAATAACGACATTCTATTAATAATTAACTTTTAGCTGATAAAATATACTGACTTGCCAACCGGGGGAGGGGGATTTTGTATTGTATTTTTTAACACGCTTTTATTAACTTCACCTGTATGTATGTATGTATGTATCTTGTAACGGAATCTTGCAGCTAAAATTTCGCCCACTTCCTGCGATCGGATTCCTTTGAAATTTGGCACGCGACCTCAGACCCGATGACAATGCAATATTCTATAATCAAATTAATTAATTAACTCTTTTAATTGTTAGTTTCCTCCAGTTTTAATCACTATTTTGGCATAAATCCAACAATGTAAAAAAGAAAAAATTTAAAAAATACATTAAAAAATGGCCGCAAAAATTATTTAAAAATATCTACAAAAACCTTTAATTTTTCTGCATCAGACAAAATTTGTTCCAATGTTCCAAGGTAATTAGAACATGAAATATAATTGTTTTTAACTAATTTCATGCCAAAATTTAAGTGAGCTTTCAATTGGAAATTCATTGCTGATCAGACCATTGTTGAACAAAACTTTTATTCAAATGCATCTCAAATTTTCAAAGTAATATAAATATGATTTCCGCAAACATACATCGATGACTCACAGTAGCTTTCCATCGGGTGCCCTTGTCTTAACTTTAAGATTTTACCTCGCACTCGTTTTATAAATAATTTCGTCACCTGATAATTCTCCAACATAAGACTAAAAAACAGAAAAATAAAATAATAGTTTAAAAAACTAAAAAAACACGCTTTCGTAGCAAAATGAACTAAAAAGTGAAAATTAATCTTTGGATGATAGTAGTTGACCAATCACTCAATTTTAATGTAATATAAAAAAGGGTGGGGGGCTTTTTATCAGTTGTCTTGAATTTCTTCCTTTTGTTGTCCAAGTAAAAATGTAAATAGACAGCACCACACGCTTTTTTGTATTACATTAAAATTAAGTGATTGGTCAACTGCTATCATCCAAAGATTATTTTTCACTTTTTAGTTCATTTTGCTACAAAAGCGTGTTTTTTTAGTTTTTTAAACTATTATTTTATTTTTATACTATATAATGTTTCAATGCGAGTTATTGTATTTTTTTTTCTGGAGTCAAACAGTCAAATTATGGTTCTGTGTGACAGGGGCGTAGCTAGGGGGCGGGGGGTTTGGGGGCAACCCCCCCCCGAAACGTTAGTCTCAAAAAAAAAAAGAGAAAAAGAAGAGAGATGAGAAAGAAAAAAAAAAGAAAAGGAAAAAATTCCAAGTGATTATATATATATATATTATATATGTATATATAACATATATATGTATATATAATATACATATATATATACATATATATGTATATAATATATATATATATATATATATATATATATATATATATACATATATATGTATATAATATATATATATATATATATATATATATATATATATATATATATATATATACATATATAATATATATATATATATTATATATATATATATATAAGAAGTAACCCCCCCCCCCCGAAAGTCGGGTCTAGCTACGCCACTGCTGTGTGAAATATTTATTACTTGTGTAAAATTAATTTGTAAATATTACTGTTTAATACATCTTACTCCAAATTAAACCAATAAAATAACACTGTAGACAGTGCCTTTGGCGCTCTTTAGTGTTGAATTTACTACTAACTCATGTTGAACTATAATCAAGATTTTCTTATTATTTTGTTTTGACGTTTGTAATTTATGTTTTATAATTTGTTTGTTTTAACTTTACTTTATTTTATTTTGCTTACTGTTATGTATGTTTAAGAATGTATCGGTTATAGTAAAAAGAAGGTACCACTCATACCATTAAAATTAAAACTTTAAAATGTTGCTTGGGCCGTGGTAGCCCGATCGGTAGAGTGTCGGATTCGGGGCCGGAGGGTCCTGGGTTCGAACCTCGATGGTCGAAGACCCACCTTCGTCGTTAAAGGGGACTGGGCGACGTCAAATATGCTCGTGGTCTCAATGTCCTCCAAGTGAAACGATACCTCTGGGGGTGCTAGTACTAGGTAGCTATTAGCTCCTGGACTAGTTCTAAATTCTCATTAACTGTTCGGTCCGGTGATGGTGCTGCCATCTATCGGTATATAAAATAATGGAGGCAAGGCACTTAGTATGCAGTCCTCGACATAAATACAGTTGTAGTCAGTTGTGACTCTGAATAGGAAAATGTTGCTTAAAATAAGTCGTAGATGAGAAGAGAAATTTGTGTCAATTTTGAAATCACTTTTTAATGTCAAAAAAGTTTTTTTAGACAAAAAAATGCGCTTTTATTGAATACCAACTATTCCTAAATTGTTGCATGTCAACTATACTATTGAGGAAAAAACAGGGGAACCACGAAAAACGTCGACATTCCAAATGGTTCTTCTTCTCAAACAAAGGCTGTAGTAGAGGATTTACCAAATTTAGGAACTATATCTATTTTTTTTAATCACATTAAAGTATTTTCGTTTAATTTCTTATTTTACTCAACCGTCAGAACTGTTTAATAACTTCAAATCGAAATATTGAACTAAAAAAAAAACTGGGGGGAAAAAGGCTGACTTAAACTGAAACAAACTGAAAAAAAAAAATAAATAAAAGTATGTAGAAGAAAGGGGGACAGATCTGATGTTTTTTCCTCCTAACATTTTTTTGAAAAATATTATTAATTTTTCAGAACAAAAATGCCCACTTGTTTGAATAGTATTTTCTTTATTTCATGGATATTTTTTCTTTTTTGGAGTTCTTAATGAAATATTTCTTTTCTTTATAGTATTTTTAAAAATGTCTTCTGTTATTCGCATGTGCCTCTATAGGGGAAGAAACCATGTTGTACATTCGTATAGAAAATGTAAGGTGTGTGTGTACTACTACATAGTGTCTTATTAATTCAAATTCCACTTATTTCCACGTTTCTTTTTTTTTTTTCTTTACTAATAATAAAGCTGAAAGTCTCTCTGTCTGTCAGGATCTCTGTCCGGATATCTGTCTGTCAGGATCTCGGTGACGCTCATAGCGCCTAGACCGTTCGGCCGATTTTCATGAAATTTTTCACAAAGTTAGTTTGTACCATGGGAGTGTGCACCTCGAAGCGATTTTTCGAAAATTCGATGTGGTTCTTTTTCTATTCCAATTTTAAGAACAAAGTTATCACAAGATGGACGAGTAAATTACGAAATTATTATAACGTGGAACCGTAACATGGGTACAAGCCAATTGGCGAGAAAATTCACCATACATTATTTGTAAATATACAGGCGAACCAAAAGACCTTTCTATTACGGGCAAGATTTTTCTCTTACGGGCAAAGCCGTGCAGGTACCACTAGTAATCAATAAAACAACATATTGCTAGCGAGAGTCTTGCTCGATTAAAATAGGAGTCATGCGTCTAGCAAAATGACGTGAAGTCAATCGAATTACTTCACAAATTGTTTTACTGTCAAGTAAGAAAACAAATTTTTCACGTGGATATTCGCAACTCCACAGCTCGAATACGCTACCTTGCGGTGATTAACAATACTAAAGAAAAAGGTAAAACATTCCATTCCACGTGTTTTCTTTGGGGTAAATTACAGGCTTCAGACAGTTTGTGGTGTAATGTAATTTTAGAAGAACAGAAAAGACAGCTTCCCACAAACACGATGAAAAATTACTGTCATTCACTTAGCGTCAAAACAAGTTATAAGTTACGGCATTTGTTTGTTTTACCTTTTTCATCCGCCATTAGACAGTAGCTGCAGTGCCCCCTTAGTCTGTTGGAGTTGCTAATTAAGAAGTTAACAAATTTTGCTGCACATACGTTGTTTGAGGAAATCGCAGTGCAAGCAATCCGAGAATGACGTATTTATGGAGTTTTACTTAACTGGCAAAAAAAATCTACTAGTATAAAATGAAGTCCTCAAAAAGCGTCTGTGTGTTTGAACTCGCAAAACTCGACAACTACCCGGCCGATTTTGCTGAAATTTTCACAGTTTGTTCCTTTAAGTCCTGAAAAGGTTTGCAGACCAGTTCGAAAACAATTCGATGAATAGTTCTTTTTCTATTCCAATTTAGGCCCAATTTTCACATAAATTCCCGAATATGGGCGTGAAAAATTACTCGCAAATAGAAATATTACATATCATTAGAAAGGGTAGAATTTTCTGCGTTCTACGCAATTTGTTCGAATGCTCTAACTTTATTATGGCGGGAGTTATTTGCGTTTTTAGCTCGAATTTTTTTATTCTTAGCTGAAATTTAGGCACTACTTTCTTCATTAAATAAATCAATAAAAAGTGAAGGAATTGTTCCACAGCTTTCTTTTTGACGCCGTTGGAAAAAGCGACCTTTTTAATTCCAGATCTAATTCGACCTATGGTCGAAAAAATAAACTTTTATCTCGAAGGAAAAAAAAGTTACAAGCCTTTTAAATTCAAGTTTAAGAAATCTCGATTCCATTCAAATTGTGAACCATTTTCTTTCGCATTTGAATTCCTTAAACTTATTTTATTTTGTGCTTCCATGGTTACGCATTTTAAATGCATCTTTCTGGATTTAATTTCTTAAAAGTATTTTAATATCTGTCGTCATTGTTTAGAAAGGAAATCATGATGTTTTTTTAAATTTATGTTTTACGCCTGATTGTTGAATATACATCACTTGACACAATTTTTATTTTCAAGGTATACCGGGTAAAGCCGGGCAACGCAGCTAGTACATTATAAACTGAGTACTAAAAGGTGGCATTTAATACCAATTCAATAATTTGGTCTCATACGTGAAACATAGTAATTGAATGTAGAGGAGAGAAAAAAATAGATTTAGTTCTGCCACGATTGGCCAGCAAATGGCTTCAGTGTAGTCAGGTTCTGCAATCAAGCTTAAATGCCCCGGATATATAGTGTCATTTTTTTTTTTTTTTTGCAATTTCCCCTACGCTATGTAAAACCACCCTGCTAATGAAGCAATTACGGTTACAGTAGCGAGCGGAACTCTGGGGTCTTACTTCCGCGGGGCAGTGGCTCTGCCATCGGCCAATTAACATCCGGCCGAAAGTGCAGAAAAGAAAGGTGCCCTCCCCCCTCCCCCCGCTTTTGTTCATTCCCCAGAATCGACTTCCAGAGAACCTTTTCTACTTCATAATTAGGCTTAACGAGACTCATAATAAAGGCTGATTAGAGGACAATTGATAAGAAAGACGCCACCAAGAAATTTTCAGCAGTTTTAATTTTTAGCGACTTATTCAACTTCCGATCCCCGTAATCTCTCTGCAATTAAGCTGTTTACTTTTAATGTGTTGGTTTCTGTTTTCGCCATTTGTTTTGGCGGTGAATGTAGTCTAATGAATGGTTACATTGTACTGGGTGATTTATAAGGAACGGTGGGTTTTTAAACATAAAAATGATAAAAAAAACAATATTTTTTTCGTACTTTTGTATTCAAACGATGTTCTTTGGGCTATCCTCTTGACGTCTGAACAATATCACGCCTGTACTCAAATTTTTGCCGTACACGTTGTAACAGGTACGCATTCACAGAAGCATTGGGGTTGTATCCCTCAGTCAAAAGTAGTACTTTTTGTCACTGAAATTGATAAAATAAGCAAAAAAATAATAATAACATCGACTCAGAAAATACTTTTATTTTCCCAACATCTATTTTTTAATTAATTTCTTAAAATGTCCGATTCTTCAAACAAGGCGTGGTCTTTATGACGTCACAAATGAAGTACTATGGCGCATCTTTCTACCGAATTTCCACGCTATGATAATCAGGAAGCCAATTACAATTGCACTCTACGCTTGCTATCAACCATATCGTTGCCAATACACGTGAGTAAAGATGCGAATTAAATATTTCGGACCGTGAATGGCAACACTGAATGGCATTTCATCATTTGTGATGTCATCGGTAGATGCGTTAAACGATTAAAGAGCACCGATTTAAGTAATTTTTTAAAAATATTAAACTTAAAGAAAGTATTTAAAAAATGATCAGATTCTATGTTTTTACGCATGCTCTTTCAGAAAAAAATACTTTTAAAATTTTGGAATCGACCCCATTGCTGTAGTGATCCAAGTTTTCAGTTCATCAGAATTAGCTGGTAGGAAGGGTGAAAACACAGTAGTTAAGTCTTCACCTATCTCCACCGGAAAAAATCACAAGGTGTTAGATCTGGTGACTCTTTTCAAAGGTATTCTATGTATATTTTACGAAAAGAACATTATAATAGATATCATTTTAACATAGTTACGAATACGGCTGTTTAAGGTGAAAATAGTCCGTAGTAGTGGAGTCCGTAATATATTACGGAACGGATAGAGAGTTGTATTTCTGATTTCATAAATTTACTCTCAGGAACGATGATTAGCTTTAAACAAGCACAAAAGGAAATATATTGCTTATTTTAGCAGGTTTTTTGAGCAATCACGAATTGCTTATTGTTTTTATTTGACATTTTTGAATGACTCTCCTATGCTTTTATTCCCCTCCCCCCCCCCCCCTTCCTTCCTCTGCAGCAGCACCGTCGACCGGCCCCTTCCGATGCTGCTCCTCTAGCGAGCACCGTCTCCAGGTTGCGTCCATATCCTACACACACACGCATACATACCAGTGATGGGCATAATCGAGATCTTTTGATAATCGAGATCTCGGGAATCGAGTACTTCTGATAATCGGAGTGCTGGTTAATCGAGATCTTTAGAAATGAAGAACTCGAGCAGTTCATCGCTCGAGAACTCGAATAGTGATAATTGAGAACCGAGATGTTATAATCGAGAACTCGAGATGTGACAATCAAGAACTCGAGATCTAATAATCGAGAACTCGAGCAGTTTATCAAAGTGATAATCGAGTTCTTAAGATGTTATAATCGAGAACTCGAGATCTGATAATAGAGAACTCGTGATAATCGAGTTCTCGAATGATCTTGAATAATCGAGTGAGTCGATTATGAGAACTCGATTGCGCCCATCACTAATACATACACACACGCAGGGGTTGCCCACATGGGGAGATTATGGCGCAAGTTGCACCATCAAAACGTTTTGGGGGGAGTTTTTAAACTCATTTATTGATTTATTTTTAATTTAAACTATTTACTTTATTTTACTGTATTTTGTTTATATTTCATATTATTTATTTATTTAGTTTGTGTGTGTGTGTCTGTCATTGGGGTAGCACTGAACTTTTCTAATAAAATAATAATAATATTATTAGTAATAATAATAATATTTAAAAAAAAAATGAATTAAAAATATTTTTAAAAAGTAAATAAAATAAAAAAAGAGAACTAAAAAATAAAAAAATGAATAACTAACATTTAAAAAAAAGTAAATGAAATAAACGCAAAAGTAAAAAAAAATAAAAAAGGGAAAGAGTGTTGCGAAAATTTCGGGGGGGGGATTTGAGTCACCGAACTTGGGGGGGGGGGATTGGCACCCCTGCACACACGCATACCTACACACATGAATGCCTACACACTGTCACAAACATATACACACAAGTAAACAAACTAATGGAAAAATCATAGAAAATTGCGAATATAAATCACAAAATTCGCGTAAAAAATGTCGCATAAGATATTATTTTTCTTCTTCTTTTTCCCCCCCCCCCTTCTTTCTCTACTTTTCTTGACCCTGGGGGGGGCGCAATTTCTGGAGTTCGCCAAGGGCGCCAGACTCCATAGGTACGCTACTGCAGGGCCCGATCAAGCCTAACTGGTGCCCAGGTCCTGAGTAGATGTTGGTGCCCCCCCCCCCCATGAGAAAATGCACACCATACTAAAGTCAATATTTTATAGCAGAAACCTAATATACTAGAAACTACATTTTAAAGAAGCATTACTACATTTGAAAGGAAACCTGGGATTTGAATACCAAACACTTGATGGTCACTATACCAATCACAGTTAAAATTGCCTAACCTTAAGACGAAAAAAAGTTAAAAAACAATTTAAAACTGCAAAAAAAAAAAAAAAAAAATCTTACTAATTCTGACATCAAGCTTTAAAAAGGCTTCTTTCTGGCTTTAACAGAGGCAAATGTGTCGATCAAATAATCGAAATCTATGTTCGATGTAACAGAATTTTTAATGATCAATAAGGAAAACGCCTGTAAAGTATCCTGAGAAACGCAGCTTTTCAAATGATTTTTGATTCTTTTCAAAAAGGAAAAGGAACGTTCACTGGAAGTTCTGTTGATAGGCAAGGTAAGAAGAAGCTGCACGGCTGAATCGACATTCGAAAATGTATGTGTAATGTTTAATGATCTTATCCCTTTTAAAACATTCTCCAGGAACATTCAACATTCCCAGAACGGTTACCTTTTGCAAAAATTTGAAAGTGTGTTATTCTTCTGGAAAATGTTCATATATGTCATCCGAGTAAATATTTTGAAATTCCGGAGCTAGGGGACAACGACTTCTTTAAGCGAAATGTTTTTAACTTTATGAGGTTTTGAGCAGATTTTTAAAAAAAATTTGAGCCTCCTTTCCTTTAAAGCTGAGAAAAGGTAAAATAAGCTTTAAAAAAAAAAAAAAGTAAGTAAGTGAATTTAGGCTAGGCTATTTTGGTGCCCCTAAATTTGTGGTGCCCAGGTCCGCGGATCCACCGGACCGTGCGTTAATCACGAATTGCTTATTGTTTTCATTTGACCTTTGAATGACGTTCCTATGATTTTATCCCCCCCCCCTCCGCCTTCCTCTGCAGCACCAACGTCGTCCGGCCCCTCCCGATGCTGCTCCTCTAGCGAGCATCGTCGTCAGGTTGCGTCCATATTCCACACACACACGCATACATACACACACGCAGGGGTGCCCACAGGGGGAGATTATGGCACAAGTTGCGCCATCAAAACTTTTTGGGGGGAGTTTTTAAACTCATTTATTGATTTATTTTTAATTTAAACTATTTATTTTATTTTACTGTATTATATTTATATTTTATTTTATTTATTTATTTAGTTTGTGCTTGTGTGTGTGTCTGTCATTGGGGTAGCACTGAACTTTTCTAATAAAATAATAATAATATTAGTAATAATAATAATATTTAAAAAAATAAATGAATTAAAAATATTTTTAAAAAGTAAATAAAATAAAAAAGAGAGCTAAAAAATGAATAACTAATATTTTTAAAAAAGTAAATGAAATAAACGCAAAAGTAAAAAAAATTAAAAAGGGAAAGAGTGTTGAGAAAATTTCGGGGGGGGGGGAGGATTTGAGTCACCGAACTTGGGGGGGGGGGGATTGGCACCCCTGCACGCACGCATACCTACACACATGAATGCCTACACTGTCACAAACATATACACACAAGTAAATAAACTAATGGAAAAATCATAGAAAATTGCGAATATAAATCACAAAATTCGCGTAAAAAATGTCGCATAAGATATTGTTTTTCTTCTTTTTTAAGCAATCACGATTGCTTATTGTTCTCATTTGACTGTTTTGATGTCCTATCTTTTTATTTTCCCACCGCCACCCTCCGCAGCATTACCGTCGACCGGCTCCTCACCATGCTGCTCCTATAGCGAAAGCCGTCTCCAGGTTGCATCCATGTCCTACACACACGCGCATACATACACAACTACACACACACACACGCACACACACACACACAAATACACACACACATACACACAACTACCCACACATTCATGCCTGCACACAGACACAAACACATATGCCTACACACACATTCACATACCCCCCCCCCCCACACACACATTCATACACACAACTACCCACACACTTATGCCAGCACACATACACAAACACACATGCCTACACACCCATACACATGCCCCCTACACACAAACACACAACCCCCCACACACAAACACACACGCCTGCATACACACACTCGTGATTGCGAAAAACATAACTTGAATGCAAGATGTCAAAATTCAAATTAATTTTTCTTTTTTTTTTCTTTTTTTCTTTCTTTCTTTACTTTTCTTGACCTTGGGGGGGGGGGGAGGTGCAATTTCTTGAGTTCGCCAAGGGCGCCAGACTCCATAGGTACGCTACTGTACTGAATCACCGGTCGAGGATCACTGCTGTAAATGACCTCTGTTTCATCACAGCCGAAGTCTGATCTGTGATCTGAGATTAAAATCTCTTACGCCATTTTTTTCTGAGCAAATTACTCTTTTAATTCAAAACCTTTAGTCGGTTAATTAGCTCCATTTTTTTTTTTTTTTTTTAATTTTGCTCCAAACGTATCCTGATGAATAAAAACATAAAAGTAAAAGCTATTTCTGAAAAAGTTCCCTTTTTTTTTTCAAGTTTCAAGTCTCCTAAACGACGTCATGAATATTTAAACGGGAAAAATTCATTCGTTTTTTACTCATATTAAATTTAAGTTACTTTTTTCAAAAAAGAGCGGCTAATGCTGTTTGCTGTAAAACATAAAATTTAATAAATGAGCTTTTTTGCTTTATTTTTAAATGTGCTTATTTCCAGGTTGATGACTTTAGAAATTTTCTTGTTTCGGAAAACAGCGAAAAAAAGTTTCCAAAAGAATTTTTACATAAATGAATCTTTTTTGAGCAAACTGCACTTGATGCTAATTAAAATTCGTCCCATTGAGCTCATTAAAATGCAAAATTCCTCGTATTAACCTAACATATTGTTTTTCTGCAGCAGTCAAAATGTACTTTCTGTGTTTAAAAAAATTGATTTTGATGAAGTTTGAGTTTTAAAATATAAAACTACGCAAAGTATCTGAGCAAACTTTGGAGGGGTAAAAAAAAGCATTGTTTTCAATTGCCGTTTTTAAAAGTTAATTTTGAAGCAGAAAAATCCTAATTAAAATTACTTCACTTTTCGTCGTTCCAAATGACATAAAAGAAATTTCATGTCCTCTAAAACTAACCCTTGAAAATTGCTTTTTTTCTGAAGGAGGGGATTTTAAAAGATTATGAAATAGCTGTTAATTCTGTTCTTAACTGTAGTAACGTCATGTCACGTGTGCACATACGGTTATTTATCGCTGACATCTTGTCAAACGCAGTTTGTTTGTTTTTTTTTGGGGGGGGGAGGGGGATTGTACTTTTATGGAGCTTTTTTAAATTATTATTATTATTGTAATTATTATCATTATTAATATAATTGTTATTTGAAATGGAAATTGCTAGAAGTGTATCTACCAAACCACTAATGAAAATGGTAAGGATTGACAAAGGAATAAAATAATTTTTATTATTTCTTTATTTGTTTCGGAACTATGCAGACTACGGAGAAACCTATTTACAGTGGCAAGAGTACAATTTAAATTAGAATAAAAATCTAAGTAGGGGAGTGTGGGGGTAAAGTGAAATGGTTAAGATGACTGAGTTTTTTCAAAATGAACAAATCGGAAATTTGTTTTGAAAATTACAGTACACAAAGAAAGAGCATTGTATTTCATAATAAAACTTGCTTTGAAACAGTTTTTTTTTTTTTTTTTTTTGGCAGTTAATTTGAGTCTTCAAAAAAAAGTGGAAAATTTTTCAGAAATCAGAATATACAGTAATCAGTATATACAGTATTTCTAGTATGACATTTGAAAAGTTTCCAGTTTTCTATCACATTTTCATTCACCCTCGACTTCATTAAAAAAAAAAAAAGAACATGCCATTCAAGGGCTATTCATTGGCAAAATTGCTCAATGTACTTTTAGTTCAACCATTATAGTAAGACCATACCATGAGTTTCATTTCTTTGGTTTTGTGAACACTTTTTAGTTGAAAAAAAAATACACACACAGTTTAGTCAATAGTTCATTTTATGTATCGAACCGGCCTCCCCCCTCCCCTCCCGCAATAGCTCTTCAGTACACCCAATATTTTCTTTTACTTATTTATACAAATGTTAATTGAAAATTTACTAACTGCAACTGCAGGAACAAAATTCAGTAACTCTGAATTTTTCAAAACCTTAATTCAAATAATAAACATGATTTTATTTTTCCCGTAAAATCTATGTGGAAGCAAAGCTTAGAAATTCAACTTGAGTGAAAATTGGGTAGGGTGGAGGTTGTTTTTAAACTATTTTCACATAAAAATTTTATAGCAACAAAATCGTCAATTTTTCATTTCTAATTTCAATTACATTTTGACACTAGATTCATCCTAAACATATTAATATTTAAGGAAACCGATAAATTCAAAATAATTTTTAAATTTAAAAAATGTGACAAAAGTGTTGACGGGGTGAAGTGGGTCACCATACGAACATAATGTAATTTAGAATATAGCATGTTTATTAAGGAAACAAACTATATACTATAATCAAACACGGAATTATAACGCAGGGCAATTTCATTTTCATATTTTAAAATGATGTTGTCGACGCTGATTGAAAGTCAAATCATCCAATATTTTAAGAAGAGTTACTTTTTCCACACTGTAATCTTATCTGCTTTAAAAAAGACCAAAAATTCGCCATTAATCATTTGTTTTTTCATTATTTGTATTTCCTTACTATCGGCATGCGTGATTTGTTCTATATGATGGTTATAGACTCCTTTCTTTAAAACTCCAAAAAAAAAATAGTTAAAAATTAATTTGAATTTTGACATCTGGAATTCAAATTATGTGTTTCGCAATCACGAGTGTGTGTATGTGTGTGTGTAAGCGTGTGTGTTTGTGTCTGTGTGCAGGTATGAGTGTGTGGGTAGCTGTGTGTATGAGTTTTGTGTGTGGGGGGGGGGGGATGTTTATGTGTGTGTAGGCATATGTGTTTGTGTCTGTGTGCAGGCATGAGTGTGTGGGTTGTTGTGTGTAGGTGTGTGTGTATGTGTAGGTGTCTGTATGTATGCGTGTGTGTGTATGTGTTTGTGTTTGTATGTATGCGTGTGTGTGTATGTGTTTGTGTATGTGTTTGTGTATGTGTGTAGGTGTATATATGTGTGTGCGCGTGTGTGTGTGTGTGAAGGTGTGTATGTATACGTGTGTGTGTGTAGGATATGGATGCAACCTGGAGGTGGTTTTCGCTAGAGGAGCAGCATCGTGAGGAGCCGGTCGACGGTGATGCTGCGGAGGGTGCTGGCGGGAAAATAAAATGATAGCACATCGATACAGTCAAATGAAAGCAATAAGCAATCGTGATAGCTCAAAAAAAAGTTTTCCTGGTAAAAGAGTTTGCTCGATTTTTTTTTATTTTGTCTTTTTTACTTTATTCATTTATGTATTTTTTTATTTTAGTAATTCATTTTTTTTCAATACGTTTTGGGAATTTTTCCCTGATGAGGTTTTTAGTTATCAGGTTTTATTAAAGAGGAAGGCTGTTTTACATCAAGATCTAAAGTAGATGAGGTAAATTTTGGTAGCACTTTGTTCAACATAGTAATTTTTTAATTGAAAAAAGTGCGACAATAGAATAGGGGCTGTTCAAAAATGATGTCATACATATTTCAACATCCTCCTTAGTCACAAACTGTCACAATTTCATGAAGCCTCTTCCCCTTTAAAGAGTGGCATCATTTGTTAACCCACTTCAGACCTGGTGTCCGGTATACCGGACATACACTTTAAACAGCTGCTAATCATTTAATAATTGATTTAATTAGTTGATTTTTTTTTGTAGTTGACTCTTTACATTCTACTTATTATAATCTGTGAAATAATTTTTCGTTTTGGGATTGACAACACTGACATATAAGGATTAGGAGATAGAGAGGGGCTCCTTTTTCCAACCATGGATTCTCATTCAAAAAGCGAGATTTTTTTCCTGATTTTTAAAAAATACATATAATTTTTAATTAATCGTTTCAAACTATTATATTATGTTTTATTATTGTTCAAACAACATTTTATAATGAAGTTTGTTTGGTATTTTATCGTTTTTTTATGTGAAATATTAATTTCAAAAATACAAGTCCGGAATATTGGACGTGCCATATCTCTTTTAATTTTTCTCCTACAAACTTTAAAATTTGTCTATAAGATACCCTTTACCATACTGTGTACCAAATATAAACATTTTTGGTCAAGTATTTCATAATTCCGACTGAAGGGGTTAAGAATCAGTTGCCTAGTAGCAGAATCGTTTCGACCACACCAGCATACAGTACCCGACCCGACTCATAGTAGCTAATCAAAATGTGATGCATGGAAGTCAACGATACACAGAAACAAACACACAAACTTTTTTTTTATTGATATAGAGGCTGTCCCAGTGGCACACACAAGGGAGGGGTCCAGGGGGTCCGGACCGCCCCCCCTGGGGGGACCCCCCCCCCCCGGACCGCTCCCCCATTTCCAACCATGGATTCTCATTCAAAAAGCGAGATTTTTTTCCTGATTTTTAAAAAATACATATAATTTTTAATTAATCGTTTCAAACTATTATATTATGTTTTATTATTGTTCAAACAACATTTTATAATGAAGTTTGTTTGGTATTTTATCGTTTTTTTATGTGAAATATTAATTTCAAAAATACAAGTCCGGAATATTGGACGTGCCATATCTCTTTTAATTTTTCTCCTACAAACTTTAAAATTTGTCTATAAGATACCCTTTACCATACTGTGTACCAAATATAAACATTTTTGGTCAAGTATTTCATAATTCCGACTGAAGGGGTTAAGAATCAGTTGCCTAGTAGCAGAATCGTTTCGACCACACCAGCATACAGTACCCGATCCGACTCATAGTAGCTAATCAAAATGTGATGCATGGAAGTCAACGATACACAGAAACAAACACACAAACTTTTTTTTTATTGATATAGAGGCTGTCCCAGTGGCACACACAAGGGAGGGGTCCAGGGGGTCCGGACCGCTCCCTTGAGCTCTTGTATTTTTTTCGATTGATTTTGATTCTATGTATTTTGTTCGTACAATAGCTCCAAACAAAGATTACAAAAATTTCAGTATTCATGGGAGAAAAAATAAAATTCTCTTATTAAAATATATATATATATATTTTTAACTGTGCAATTATCCTAAAACGAATTGCACGAGTGAGAGATCTTTCTTGATCTCGAGGAGGCTAAGAACATAATTAGGTGGTACCGTTTGTGATGAACGTTTAAATAGTCTTGCACTGCGGAATCACACTCTGAAGAAGTTATAAATGAAATCGAAAGAAAAACTTTATTTTATTGTATGATGTTTTGTAAGCCTATAGAAGCAGACTGGTGGCTATAAATGAATACACCATAATAATCATGTTTTTAGTTTTGCAATTGCAGATAATTATGATATTTTTCCTAATAATTATGTTAATTATTTATTCAATAATTGATTTTTCACTGTGTTTTGTTTTCACTAATCGATAAATCAAGTGAATATGTTGGACGTCGTGTTGGAATGTGATATACGAATGGGACTTTCGATCCTGGACCCTCCCCTTACAGAATTCCTGTGTGCGCCACTGGGCTGTCCATATAAACTATGTTACACTTTTTTCAACATATACGCCCCCCGCCCCATTGTCACATGTGCTGCTATTTTTTGAGAATCATATTTTCATTAAAAAAAAAACTGTGTGATGTCACATTTCTTGTTATCCCCTCACCTAAAACTCATAATTTCATTGAACTCCCTTCAAGGCGTGACGTCCTTTATTGACGACCCCATAGGCAGCCGTGCCCATTGCTCCCAAGAGGGAGCCCCCCCCCCCCTCCCCACATCCCCGAAAATACCACAGAGCTCCCTAGAGCTAGAGCCCTCCCCCAAAAAGAGAATTCCTCTCCAAACACCTCCTAAAAATTTCAACGGCGTAGCCTCCGCCATGATACCTTCCCCATCTGGGGGAGGGGGGTACCCCTAACATAGATGAAGTGAAAAAAAAAGTGCTTTTGTAATAGTAGTTAGGTTTTGGAAATTATATACTATTAAACTGTCTTATCAATTAATCAAAAGGCATGACTTTATACGTTCATATTGTGTGGACAGATTCCGCTAGTCCAACGTTTCTTAATTTTTTTCAATGAGTGGAACCCATTTAAATGACCAGTTTTTTCGTGGAACCCCTGTTTTATTCGTAAGTAGTATAGTTTGAAGCAACATCCTTGAAATATTTTATTTACAGTCAAAGTAAAAATTATTTCAAACAAAACTTTTTAGTGTCAAAACGTAATTTCAAAAATTAACAAAAAATAAATCTGAAAACAATTTTGAAAACGAAATTTTGTTGAGTTTTCTAAAGGGTGTCCCAAAATTAACGCAAGATTTGAATTTGCCGCCATTTTTGCAATAAATGGTTGGCAACTCTGAAATAAGAACAATTTGACAGCTGAGAGTTTAGGGTAATCAAAAATGGAGCGTTATACGATACAATAACGCGCTTTCATTATTGAACAATTTTTTCAAAAATAATGAAAGTGGAGGCTGGTCAAGCAGTTACTGTTATTGGCGCTCGGTATCGCAACACGGTAATGCACGGGTGGTTGTGGGCTTGTTGACATAGAATTCAAAACACCCCATAAGAAGAAATTTAAAAATGTTAAATCACACGATCTAGGGTGCCAATTCTGATGACCGAAATGAGAGAGTACGCGACTAGGAAATGCCTTATGCAGTCATTGAAATTCTTCACTCTCTCTAGCTGTATGGTACAATAACACCCCATTTTTACTAACCCTAAACTTGCAACTGTCAAATTGTTCTTTTTTCATGGCTGCCAACAATTTATGGAAAAAATGGTGGCAAATTCAAATCTTGCGTTAATTTTGGGACACCCTTTAAAAAGAAAGGAAAATAAAGAATGAATTTCGTGGAACCCTTGATTGATTTCCATGGAACCCCTGGGTTCCGCGGAACACAATTTAAGAAACACTGCGCTAGTCCGAAGTAAAAAGTCTCTTTATGTTGTACAGCAAGGACTTTTAAAGAAAAGTAAGTTTTTACCGATTTCAAGAAAACTTTTCGATTTTGCTAAAAAAAATATTAAGAATGCACCACTTTTAAGAAACATTTCCATAGAGGGAGAAAAGTGCTGTTTTCTGAATCGAAAAATAGGATGCAAGCTCTTGCTTCCTTTTTTTTTACTGAATTTACCGTTAAATTCTCGTGGCTTAATTTTTGTTCTGCTCATTAATATGACGATAATGTTAATGATATTGTGAATTCTTTTTCCGCATTCAGTAAAACAAAGCCTCACGACCTGCTAACGATGAACGTACTTGATAGTTATTTAATTAACTGTTGCCTTGAGCCAAATATTTTTTCATAGATACTTATTCTTTTAGACGCTAATGAACCCAAAATTTTTCAGTTTTTATTCCAAGCTCTTTTGACAAAGAAAATAGAAGGTGAAAAACGGCTATTTCTTCGTAGATGATTTTTTTTTTTAAATGTTTTCCCATAAGATTTTCGAGTGTTGCAATGAAAAGTCGCCAACCCCCGCTTACCCCCCTCCCCCCTCTCTCGAAAGAAGGATATTTGATTTAAGCATTTTTTATCGGACATTCACTATCAATTGCCAAACATGGGATTTAATAATTAGCGTTTTTAAGAGGTCTTTCATTTTTATGGAGCACTGATATTTTGAACTTAATTGCTTTCTAAAAATGTTCTTATTTTGGGAAATTTAACAGAAATAAAAAAAAAAGAATTCCTTTTTAAAAGAATTTTTATGAGAACTTTTTTTTTCTAATTTTTGTGCTTTAATTTTTGCCCTCTTCATGCTAATTAAAACCGGTCTCATTAGCCTCATTAAAATACGGAATGTTTCTTATTAACCTCAAATGATGTTTTTAGATAGCGCTAAAGTTGTGTTCTTTGCGATAAAAAACGAGGTTTTAACGCAAAACTTTTAGATTAAAACTCAAAAGCGGTAAAGAAGAGATATGATATGAATAACGACCTAAAAAATTTAATTTTAAACCAGAACTTCACTAATTAAACTTTTGTTGGAACGGCAAAGCATATCTCTTAATTCGTCGGAAGACTTAATAACCTAAAGAAAGTTAATTTTTTGCGTGGTTTATAAACTTCAAAAAATAATGTCATTCTCCGATTTTGATATTATCCTGAAATAAAATAGTACTTTGTACAAAAAGTGATATGAGATATAGTATTTTTTTTTCCTTTTTTATGATAAACACTAATTTAAAGCTGGTTCAGGGGCGGATTCAGGGGAGGGTCAAAGAGTCAGCTGACCCCCCCCCCCTCCCACTGTGACAAGATTTCTTTAATGATTATTATTCAAGCTTCAAACTTTTAGATCCGAAAAAATAGTATCCGGAGTTAATGTTTTCCCTTTAATGTTTTTGCTTTGTTCTGTAAGGTTTTTCTTCCCACAATACGTCGTAATCCAAAGGATATGACTGAATTCGTTTACTGGGCTACTGCTATTATGAGTTTTTTGTTCATTTTCAAAAGAATAATCACTTCTAATGAGCTTAAAAGTTTTTTCAGAGCACTCTTCCACTTCAAACTACAACGTTTTGTGTGCTATAAAATATTTATGTAAATGTGTCCATCTATTTAATATGGTAACGTGACCAGGCTGTTTGCCAAAGAAATTTGATTTTTAGTGAAAATTTGGGGGAATATGATCCATGGCACAGGTTACGCCATTGAAAAATTTAGGGGCAGGGGGTAATTTGAAAGGGTTTTGATTTGCATTTTTCGTGGGGGGGGGTCGTAACCTATGAGGGGGTATGCCATCACCCTTGGGGGGGTGGCACCCCCGTTTAACTGATTTTTTATACGGTATAACGCGATGACCATTGAAACTTGACCCCAATTTCAAAAAATTCTGGATCCGTCCCTGAGCTGGTTTATTCAAACCATTTCTCGTTATCCAGTAATGTAAAGTAAAATAAGTAAAAAGCACTCTATAAATTGAAAAAAAAAACATATAGATTGTTTTTCTTAGTGAATGAAATGTTACAAAATATATTAGCGCAGGTATAGTAAATACAGAAAAACTTTTACATTTTTTCAGTTACTTAACAGAAGCAAGATAAATTCGGATATTCAGCACGAAAAAAATTAAATTTTTTAAGTTCTGCGAAGGCGGCAATTTTGGCGTAAAAAGGTGAATAACACAAAACGCAACTGGAAATAGGTATAGAGGTATAAGTAGTTAATACGGAGTATTAAGGAACATGAAAATTATGTCAAGAAGCAAGATTTAAAACGTTCCTCGATTGCACAACAGTGTTGATTTTTCAATCATATTTTCGATTTTTCTTCTGCCAAGGTTATTCATGGGTGTTCCTCGATTTATGATTTAGATTTTTGGGAATCCTATTACATTTGGAAAAATTCTGCTTCAATAGTTGATGATTTGTCGAGTTCTCCCCCTTTCCCCAGTGTTTGGAAATCTTATCTTTAAAAAAAAAAATTCTGTTTGTGACGTTTTTCCGCACCATAGGTGTCGTTGCAGTTCTGTGACGCATATTGTTTCCGGTTTCCATGTCTATTTACTTTACTTCTTCCTATTTTGTTCATTTGTCATTCGTTCTACATTGTGTGGACTTTTCGTTCTTCTTTTATGCACTGATGAAGGGGCTTGCATTTGACAGCCCCGAAGCAGCTGTTTGCTGAGTTTTTAACTCTATTTTATTACTTTATTTGTACTTTATGCGCGTTGTTGTAGTTTTACTCATTCCATAGTACAAAGTTTTCGACTGCTTTTTTTTACAAAGCGTCAGAGTATGTTCGCCCTGAGCGCCAACAGTTCTCAGGACAGCCCTGCCTATAGAAATTCTAATTCAACAGGCAAATTTGCTCCGAATAAACTTTATCGAAAATAAATTTTCATTTAGAACATCTACGCAAAAGTATTTTTTACTTGATTATTTTAAGGGTGTTTTTTAACAGGTTTTGTTTTGTCTTTTTTTTACAACAAGGGGATACCTGTCTGAAGCACATGTGGCATTGGATGACGTAAGATCAGAAAGGTGATGTTTAATGAAGAGTGTGAAGAAAACATGTTATGTATTTTTTTTTTATTACGCAGACAAAAATGCTTTAAAAAGCTGTTTTTCACATGTTGAATTATATTTTGTCTCTATAACCACCGAGAATGCTATGGGTGACAACATGTTCGTATAATTGAATAAATCAAAAAAAAAAAAAAAAAAACAATGAAGCAAAGGGTTTTTCGTAACTTCACCCACATTTTTCGCAGGGTTAGAAGTTTCAATTATTGTAATGTATACTACTATGTCGAGTTTGGAAGATATTTTTTTGAACTTAACATTTTTTTTCTAAAAGTTTTTAAAAGAAGTACGTATAGGATGTATTACATAAAATGACACACTGTGGTTTTTATGGAAACTACTCTGTTTGGACCAATATAGGGATTTTTCTAACAGACGTAAGAATTTGCTCAATGTTGTTTCTACTAGGGCGGGTCAAACATCTTGCAAAATTTGATGCATGTAAACTTTCCCAACTCGTTGTTAGTGTGTGCAAGTGCGGAAACTATCCAATGAAAAAACTGGTGTTTTTGTTTGCGTATCACACAACACCATTGAGTTCGGATACTGTCTGACCACCGATTCCATGGAAAGACTAATATCCGGTTTATAGGCGGAAATGGGCGTACCTATTAGTTTATAAGGATGTTAGTTGGTTTGTTTCAGATGTGCACTTTTGCCTCTCTTAGTTTTGTAAAAATGAAAGTTTGATCACAGCAACATTTTTTAAATCTAAAGTATATTCGATCTATATTCTCAGGGCAAAAAATAATTGATTTGTTTATTCACATCAAAGTTTTGAGCTTACCATTTTGCTTTTACGTTCCTGAGCGAAATGAAAATATTTTCTTTTTGAGCAATCACGATTGCTTATTGTTCTCACTTGACTGTTTTGATGTCCTTTGATTTTATTTTCCCACCGCCACCCTCTGCACCGTCACCGTCGACCAGCTCCTCACGATGCTGCTCCTATAGCGAAAGCCGTCTCCAGGTTGCATCCGTGTCCTACACACACGCGCATACATACACAACTACACACACACACGCACGCACACACATATACACACATACACCTACACATACACGCACGCACACACATATACACACAAACACATGCACACACATACACCTACACACATACACAAACACATACACACACAAATACATGCAGACACCTACAATGCACACAAACACATACACACACATACAACTACCCACACATTCATGCCTGCACACAGACACAAACACATATGCCTACATACTCATACACATACCACCCCCCCCCCATACACACATTCATACACACAACTACTCACACACTTATGCCTGCACACAGACACAAACACACATGCCTACACACACATACACATACTCCGTACACACAAACGAACATACCCCCACACACAATCATACACGCCTACATACACACACTCGTGATTGCGAAAAACATAGTTTGAATTCAAGATGTCAAAATTCAAATTATTTTTTTTCTTTTCTTTTTGTTGTTTCCATGGTAACTATTTTTTCCCCCTTATTTTATTTTTGAGAATGCAATAAATGAATAAGGCACTAGTGACATTATAAAGCGTGTGCATCAAAATCCCATCGTTATTTTCTCTTCTCCCTTGCTAGACTCATTCAGATGAAATCATCTTTACTTGGCAGATTGCCAAATTACATACAATCCGTGGTCAAACAGTACGAGGTAAAAATGTGGACGTGTTAAAAACAAGCAACCGAACTAAAGTAATCAAAAAGCCAGAACTGCCTTCAGGGCCCCATCAAACCAGTAAAACCCCAGATATTGGTAGGAACGGGGAAGTCTGTGGTGCGATATGATATGATACTACTAAAGTTTAGGTGAACCATAGCACTGCAACAAGGTCGTTGTTATAACATTAATATTAATGTTACGATTAGAAAGGGAAATAACGCATGCACTCCTGATTCCCAATACATATTGGAAACACATTCGGAACACTTTACTTCAGAAAAAGTGTTCCTGTCGCCTGAATGCGCACTAAAATGTGTCCCGAATGCGCTCCGTTAAAAAAAAAAGTGTACTGAAATGAACTTAGAATCTGTTCCGAATGTGTCTATCTCAGTATTTCGATTCCGAGTCATAACTGACTACAACTGTATTTATGTCGAGGACTGCATACTAAGTGCCTTGCCTCCATTATTTCTTATACCGATAGATGGCAGCACCATCACCGGATCGCACAGTTCGTGAGAATTTAGAACTAGATCAGGAGCTAATAGCTACCTGGTGCTAGCACCCCCAGAGGTATCGTTTCACTTGGAGGACATTGAGACCACGAGCATATTTAACGTCGCCCAGTCCTCTTTAATGACGGCGGTGGATCTTCGACCATCGAGGTTCGAACTCAGGACCCTCCGGCCAAAAATTAATGGCATAGTTAAAGAAGTGTTTCATATGTGCTCCAAAAAGTGTTGTAAAAGAAGAGATGTATGTCTGTGTCAAAAATTTTTTCCATAAATATGCTTCTAAAGTTGTTAAAGTGCTTAACCAAATAAGTGCTCTGAAAAGTGTTCTCAGTAGTGTTTTGAAAACTGTTCTAAAATGTGTGCTTTAAAATGCCCTAAAAAAGGCAACAATAGGGTTATTTCTGAAATTTTAAAAGTTTTTTTTTTTGAGAAATCACGATTGCTTATTGCTTTCATTTGACTGTTTTTGGCGTCCTATCATTTTATTTTCCCACTGCCACCCTACGCACCATCACCGTCGACCGGCTCCTCACGATGCTGCTCCTATAGCGAAAGCCGTCTCCAGGTTGCATCCTTGTCCTACACACACGCGCATACATACACAACTACACACACACGCACACACACACACATACACCTACACACACAAACACACGCATACATACAGACACCTACACACACACACAAAAACATACACACACAACTACCCACACATTCATGCCTGCACACAGACACAAACACATATGGCTACACACACATACACATACCCCTCCCAACACACATACACATTCATACACACAACTACCCACACACTTATGCCAGCACATAGGCACAAACAAACATGCCTACACACACATACACATACCCCATACGCACAAAGACAAATACCCCCCACACACAAACACACAAGCCTACATACACACTCGTGATTGTGAAAAACATAATTTGAATTCAAAATGTCAAAATTCAAATTAATTTTTCTTTTTTTTTTCTTTTTTTTTTTTTGAAAGAACATGTTTAAAAACATGAGATCTGACAATTTTTTTAAATAATTTGTCTATGTTTAATAGTCAAAAAAAAATAAATAAATAAATAAATAAATAAATAAATAAAATAAAATAAAATCGATGCGCTTTCATTGTTTACGCTTCTGCCGACGACATTACTAATGATGAAATGCCATTCACCGATGCCATTCGCAGAGCGCAATATTTAATTCGCATCTTTACTCACGTGTACTGGCAACGCTATGGTTGATAAGAAGCGTAGAGCGTAGTATTTAACTCCCTTCTTGATTATCATAACGTGGAAACGCGGCAGACAGATGCGCATGAGTCAAAGTGAAATAGCGGGACAAAGTGAAATGGTGGAATATTCACTTTGCTTTTAGCTCCACCGATCTGGTACAGTGAAACCTGTGTAAGTTGACCACTTGCGGTACACCACTTTAGTGGTCAACTTAGACAGGTGGCCAACTTACAAGGATGGTCAACTTCACAGGTTTTACTGTATTATTTTGACTATGTAGTACCATATGTAGTCTATTCCAGTCTGGAAAAAAATACCGCCGAAGGTTAAAGCATTTGGTAATACAGGCAACTTTAAAAAAATGATACTCTTATTATAATATTTTGTTGTAAGTCAGAAATTATTTTTGTTACAATAAAATGATAAAGTTCTTGTTATTAACGTCTTGAATATTAATTGAGACCTCCTAATATTCAATGCAGTATTAATTTAGTTAATATTAAGATTATTTGTATTTTTAATAAGTTGTACAATTAGTCAGGTACATACGGGGCAAAGTGGATGGGGCAAAGCGAAATAGTTTGTTTCATTTACTCACTCAATCATTTAACTCCTTCAGTCGGAATTATGAAATATTTGACCAAAAATGTTGATATTTGATACACAGTGTACTATGGTAAAGGGTATCTTATAGAAAAAATTTTGAGTTTGTAGGAGAAAAATTAAAAGAGTTATGGCACTTCCAATATTCCGGACTTCTATTTTTGAAATCAATATTTCATGTACAAAAACGATTAAATACCGAACAAACTTCATTATAAAATGTTCTACAAACAATTATAAAACATAATATAAGTGTTTGAAACAATTAATTAAAGATTATATATTTTTTGAAAAATCATGAAAAAAACCTCGCTTTTCAGATGAAAATCCATGGTTGAAAAAATGAACCAATCTTATCTCTCAATCCCTATGTGTCAGTGTTGTCAATCCCAAAACGAAAAATTATTTCACAGATTATAATAAGCAGAATGTAAAGAGTCAAATACAAAAAAAATCAACTAATTAAATCAATTATTAAATGATTAGCGGCTGTTTAAAGTTGTTGTCCGGCATACCGGACACCAGGTCTGAAGGGGTTAATATAAATCACTTACGTTTTCATTTATTAATTAATTCATTTGCATTCATTCATTTAGTAATTCATTTATTCACTTATTTTCTTATTCATTCATTCTTTTATTCGCTCAATTATCTTTCTTATCTTTCTCCATTTATTCATTTAATTATTCCTTTATTGCTTCATTATCCTCTCATTTATTCATTCAACCTTTTATTTACTTATTGTTTCGATCAAAAATTTGTTTTATAATCGAATGGAAAATATTTCATTCGAAAAATATTTCATTTTTCACTTTGCCCCATAAAAAAAAAAGTCAAAAATTTCCACCTCATTTCGAAGACTCAAATTCACTGCCAAAAATATAAAATACTGTTTCAATGCAAGTTTTATTCTAAAATAGAATGTTCTTTCTTTATGTATTGTAAATTTTAAAACAAATTTCTGATTTGTTCAATTTGGAAAAACTCAGTTATCTTAACCATTTTACTTTGCCCCACATTCCCCTACGATATTTGTGACTTCATAAAGACCACGCCTTAATTTCAAAATTGGACATTTTAAAATATTTATTAAAAATTAAGCGTTGGAAGAATAAATATTTTTTCTCGCTCCATGTTTTTTGAGCAATCACGATTGCTTATTGTTCTCACTTGACTGTTTTGATGTGCTATCATTTTATTTTTCCCGCCAGCCCCCTCCGCAGCATCACCGTCGACCGGCTCCTCACGATGCTGCTCCTCTAGTGAAAACCGTCTCCAGGTTGCATCCATATGCTACACACATGCGCATACATACGCAACTACACGCACACGCGCGCACACACAAATACATACACCTACACACATATACACAAACACATACGCACACCCAAACACATACACACCCAAACACATACACACACACAAACACATACACGCACAAACACATACACGCACAAACACATACACACGCACAAACATATACACACACACAAACACATACACACACACGCATACATACACACACACGCATACATACACACACAACTACACACACACTCATCACACTCATGCCTGCACACAGACACAAACACATATGCTTACACACACATACACATTCCATACCATACACAAACACTCATACACACAACTACCCACACACTCATACCTGCAGACAGACACAAACACACATGCCTACACACACATAAACATACCTCCCTACACACAAACTTACATACCCCCCCACACACACATTAACACACATGCCCACACAAACACACACTCGTGATTGCGAAAAACATAATTTGAATTCAAGAGGTCAAAATTCAAATTAATTTAAATCTTTTTTTTTTGCTTATTCTATCAATTTCAGTGACTAAAACTAGTACTTTTGACCGAAGGAAACAACCCCATCGTCCATGTTCAAAAAGTGTCTTAAAGATTTACAGTGCTGTCTTTGATCAATAGGATCAATCGGCGCTCTTCCATACTTACAAATTTCGAAAAACAAACATACCATTCAAACTTCAAACGCAAGCAATTGAATAATTTTGATCTTTTACCCAAGCAAACCATCCTGTTTCCCAGAAGACGCACATCCAGTAACGGATTACCGCTGTGGGCCCAACGCCGGGCCATTAGCGGCAGCGAGCCATATCGTTGATGACGACTTATACTTTTCGCCCCATCCGACTTCTTGGGGGTGATTAGTGGCCAAGGGAGTCGAGCGGATTACGGGGGCTTCCTAATCCTCCGCGAACCTCTCGCCCCCGCCGTAAATGGGCGTAAGTGGAAATTATCGATGGCACCATTTCCAGATACGGGGGCGAGGAGAGGAAGGGCGTTAAGGTTGGGTACAGGTCGTAAAGCAAAGGTGCCATTAGCGGTTTTAACTCTTAAAGCGGGACTTCGAGGAAGTTGCGACAGCGACTTGCAAAGGAAAGTGGTGTACATCGCTCACACACAGGAAACTATTCTGTTAATACACTAGTACTAACGCTGATGATCAATGCTATGCATTGAGTTCAAACATAGAATAGTACGACCAGAGCATAATCCGAAAAAAGAATAGTTCTTTTTTTTTAAAATAAGGTTTTAATTTATTTGAATTTTTCACCTGAATTGACAATTGTAATTTACTTTCATATGATTCCAAGAAGGAAATAAATCGAGAATTTTGTGTTTGTCCACTGGTTAGACATATTCTCTGACTAGGTTGTTGCTGTCTGTTTGTGTGTAGGGGTATGTGTGTTTGTGTGCAGGGGGTATGTGTATGTGTGTAAGCATGTGTGTTTGTGTCTGCGTGCAGGCATGAGTGTGTGGGTAGTTGTGTGTATGTATGTAGGTGTGTGTGGGGGGGGGTATGTGTATGTGTGTGTAGGCATATGTGTTTGTGTCTGTGTGCAGGCTGGAGTGTGTGGGTAGTTGTGTGTATGTGAGTGTGTAGGTGTGTGTGTGTTTGTGTGTGCATGTGTGTAGGTGTATGTATGTGTGTAGGTGTATGTATGTGTAGGTGTATATATGTATATGCGTGTAGGTGCGTGTAAGTGTAGGATATTGACGCAACCTGGAGACGGTTTTCGCTAGAGGTGCAGCATCGTGAGGAGCCGGTCGACGGTGATGCTGCGGAGGGTGCTGGTGGGAAAATAAAATCATAGGAACGCCAAAAACAGTCAAGTGAGAACAATAAGCAATCGTGATCGCTCAAAAAACCTGTTGAAGAATCACTAAAGTTATCCCAATTATGTTTGGTACTTTTTTTTCCTTAAATAATTACACACATCAATAACAACATTATTATTAATGTCATGTACCAAATGCGACACGCCAATGCACCAGTTGCTATGTAAAAATTGACGCACCGAGAAGGAGGTATTAGAATGAAGCAAAATTTTACGTACATGAGGGCAACATTGATATAGGAAAGTTATTACAAAATGAAAGCTAAATGATCATTTATTGCGTGGAAAATATCAAATGAATGAAGCTTTTAGAACAAGTTGTGCTACTTTTAGCATGAATGTACGAGGCGATACAGTTGTTCGAATTGTACTCGTATGAGGTCCTACATATCTCGCGTCAATATTACAGCAAATGGGCCACTCATTTGATCCTTGTCATAAGCTGTCCAGCTTACCATCCCAAGTGATCCCAAATATGCTCGACTTTCTACAAATCAGGGGATTGCACAGTCAAGAGAAGGTGATAATAAGGAAGAGAAGTCCCCTGGCACTCTTGCTGTGTGTGACCGAGCACTGTTATGTTAAAATGGCACCAGGGAGCTGCGCCATGAGTGCCAAGGTATGTGACTGAAACATGGGACAAACATACCGTTAGGTTATCATGGTGCTGTGGATCAATATGGAGTGTGACCATGTTTCGCATGCGGAGCACTGTTATGTTGAAAAATGGCTCCAGGGAGCCGCGCCATGAGTGCCAAGGCATATGATTGAAACATGGCACAAACATACCGTTAGGTTTGGATCAATATGGAGTGTGACCATGTTTCGCATACAGAGCACTGTTATGTTGAAAAATGGCTCCAGGGAGCCGCGCCATGAGTGCCAAGGCATGTGACTGAAACATGGCACAAACATACCGTTAGGTTATGGATCAATATGGAGTGTGACCATGTTTCGCATACAGAGCATTGTTATGTTGAAAAATGGCTCCAGGGAGCCACGTCATGAGTGCCAAGGCATGTGATTGTAACATGGCACAAACATACCGTTAGGTTATGGATCAATATGGAGTGTGACCATGTTTCGCATACAGAGCACTGTTATGTTGAAAAATGTCTCCAGGTAGCCGCGCCATGAGTACCAAGGCATGTGACTCAAACATGGCACAAACATGCCGTTAGCTTATCATGGTGCTGTGGATCAATATGAAGTGTAGCCATGTTTCGCATACGATAGCAACCCATAACATCAACACATATGTGGGTGCGGTGTAACGCTGAAAAAAAGAGATACTACAGTCAGACCTCAATATAGGGTCACCAGCTTATAAGGTCCCCCCACCATATAAGGTCACTTTTCTAAAGTCCCGGCTCACTGAATAGGAATTCTATGTCACGTATTAATGGCTATATGGTCATGTCATAATACATTAATCGCTTATAAGGTCACTTTTGTCAGATTTCTTTGAATGTTTTCAGAGCCTAACAGATTCACTTCCAAGAATTTACCGCGATATACAATCTTTAAAAAGTGACAAGTCGTTTTTCCTATTAACGTAGCAAGTAGTGCACAGAATGCAATATCAAGTGAGCATTACGACAGTGATACTAAAATATGAAGCAGTAATGCGGGCACTCAGAGTGTACATATTTCACTCTTTTTCCAGTCATGAGAAGCTGAAGAAATTTTCAGAAAATAATTAGAAACCATTGTGTTTAAATTAAAGAAAAAACACATTAGTCCTGTATTAATGACAATTTTAAGTAAGGTAAGTTGCACATCAGTTGTTTGCTTGGGGATATTTGAATGCAGTTTTACTCTAAATGAAAGTTTTAAAAAATCATTTCAAAATTTCTCATTGATTCCAAAAATTTAAATTGGTTCAAATCAATTTATCTATAATAACCTAATTAACTGATAGTTTTGAACGTATTAAATTTTGAAGTGATTTAATGAATTAAATGTTTAGTTATCAATGAATATATATGAATCGGTTATAAGGTCAACCCGCTTATAAGGTCAGTTTCTTGAAGTCCCGAGGGGTGACCTTATATCGAGGTCCGACTGTATTAGGAAGTTAGCAACGGGTTCTCCACAAGCGTACACAATTGTCATCATTGCCCAAATTTGATCTGGATTCATCTCTAAAGAGGCTCTAGATCCATTCGGTTACAGTTGCATTTCTTCGAACTCGACACTACTTCAAGTCTCCAAGTGGAGGCTACAGTGTAAATTCCCAAATAGCGCCTTTGCTTATGAACGGTACACCGCACCCACAGCCGTGGGCGTAGCCAGGACTCCCGTTAGGGAGGGGCAACAAGACAGTGGGCTTTTTTTGTACCACCCCCCCTCCAAGCGCGGACCTCGGAAAGTGTTTGCAATTATAATCCTCCTCTCCCTTCAAATATTTTTGGTCACGTGAGGGGGGAAAAAAGCGGTTATGTTGCTCTCTCTCAGAAAATTTTGGAAATTAAGGTTCTAAAATTGCATTTTTAATTTATCTTTGGTGACATTTGGAAAGAGCGTGGGATTCTGAAATTCTCTTCCAGGGAGAGGCAGTTGCCCTTCCCTGCCCCCCTCCGGATAAGCTCATGCCCACAGCTGGAGTGATGATATGGTGTGATGTCACATACGAAATATGGTCACCGCTGATATTGTTCCTTTGCACCATGACAGCCTAACGGTACGTTTTTGTCATGCTCCAACCCAGTGGCGACTCCAGGATTTTGTTCTACATGGTGTGAACGTTATAAAAAAATGTTTTTTTGTCTTAGTGTCTCAAACTTGCATTGAAGTGAATGAAGGCTCTTTTTTTTTTTCATAAACTGGTGGCGAGGTGAAAAAAATTGGGAGAGCGGGGGGTAGTCCCCCGGGAGATTCCGGCTATTATTTAATAAAATAAGTAATCTTTTTCTATCCCCCCCCCCATAATGGTCCTTAGAGATAAAATATTCCGGTTTTATTTGACAATTTCATGTATTGTAGGCAAATGGTATATGAAGACATTTAAAAAAATAAATAAATAATAATAGTAATAATGTTCATTGTTAAAACCAAAAATGGGCAAAACTAGAAAAAAACAAGTTTATGTGACAAGGAAGTATTTTCCTGAAGTCAGAACCAAAACACCGATTCGGTACGTTTTGGCGACAATACACCTCTTTGCCACGGGTAAATAAGCGCCGGAACGCCATTCCGGTACTCCTTAACTGGAGAAATTAATTCCCTTCTGCACATAAAATTGGTCATGATTCAGGATTCAAGGGGTTGGTTTCCTTCAGTCAAAAGTTCCTACTTTTAGTCATTGAAATGGATAGAATGAGCAAAAAAAATTACATGGATCCAGAAAATACATCCGTTTTTTTTTATTCACAAATAGTTGTTGATACATAGGAAGAAAACTTAAAAAACGCATCTGACATCCAAGATGTAGGCGCGAGTTCCTTCTGTTTGAATCTATATTTTGACATTCAACCTCGAAAAAACGTATTTCTCTAATCAAAATTATGAGTAAAAATTGTGCTTTGTTTGAAAAACAGATGGAGGTAGAAATAAAGTTGTTTCCTTCAGTCATAAGTAGTACTTTTAGTCACTGAAATTGATAGAATAATCAAAAAAATATAACATGGACCCAGAAAATTTTCATTTTCCCCAACAGTTTTTTTTTTATTAATTATTTTTTTTAATGTCCGATTTTTCAAACAAGGCGCGGTCTTGATGACGTCACAAAGGATGCATTTTGGCGCATCTTCCTTCCGTGTTTCCACGTTATGATAATCAAGCAGCGAATTAAAATTGCGCTCTACGCTTGCTATCAACCATATCTTTGGCAATACACGCGAATAAAGATGCGAATTAAATATTTTGTTCTATGAATGGCAACATTGAATGGCATTTCATCATTTGTGATGTCACCCGACAGAACTGTAAACAATGAAAGCGCACCGATTTAAATAATTTTTTTTAAATATTAAACGTAAATAAATTATTTAATAAATGGTCAGATCCTATGTTTTTAAGCATGCTCTTTCAAAAAAAAAAAAAAATACTTTCAAAATTTTGGAAACGACCCCATTACTTTTCATTCTGGCGCTGGAAAATTTACGAATTTATCCTGCCCTGAGCTGAATTTGAAAAAAATCACCGCTAGCTAAGAAAACCACCGTCAACAAGCATTCAATCCGACTGTTGCAGACTTAAACCACTTCCACCCGATCCGACACTGAGCATGGTGTTCAATCTTGTGTGGTTTGAATGATGGCGGGCAATCTATTCCTCCGGGACAAAACGTCGGTGACTCTTCTGAAGTCTGCAGTTTCCGGGGATCAACCAAGTAGAAGGAGCTTAACGTTTTTTGGTCGCTTTGCGCAGTGGGAAATATCGCTTATGTAGGGTCTTAATGTTTAATGACGCATTTATGCAACATCATGTCAAGTAATGGAAGACTTTCAATGCTTCAGGGAAATGTTCGAAACCGAATGATGCAGTCATCTCTAATGGATATTTCACCGAATTGGTGCGTTTCGAACATTCACAGAAGGACGTGGAATGCATTTGGTGCATATTATCCTCTCTCGTATTTTAATTTCTGTGAAAAGATGTAAGCCCGAGTCATTCAATATAGAATGAACAACCTGAGCTATCAATAACAAAGGGTATATTCCTCGTTGGACAGTTGGAACATGACCAGAAAATAAGCTCTAGAACACAATTCTTTTTTTTTAAATTTGGTGCATGACATTGAAAGCAGTTTTATTGATGCGTATAGTTATTACAAAAAACTGGGGGACTTTTTTTTGGGGGGGGGGGGTTCCTCTTGGATACAATGAAGTTAAAGTGAACGTTACCAATAACCTTAGTGTCTAGTAAGGGGCGTACCTTTTGGAAAAGATTACTAATAAGAATGCAAATAATTGACCAAAAAGGTGTGTATGATTTAATCAAAGTTATAACGTAGGATTTTTAAAATGATGTCGAATACGGTTGTCAATAAATGTATTGACATTACATATCATTGTAATGAAAGAATAGAATATACTATTTTCATTTTTCTTTAAATATTTCACTTCATCTCCATCATTCCCAAACAACATACATAGGCTGTTCAATCTTTTCTAATAATAAAGCTGAAAGTCTCTCTGTCCGGAGGATGTCTGGATGTCTGTGACTTGCATAGCGCCTAGACCAATCGACCGATTTTCATGAAATTTGGCACAAAGTTAGTTTAGCATGGGGGTGTGCACCTCGAAGCGATTTTTCGAAAATTCGATGCGGTTCTTTTTTTATTCCAATTTTAAGAACAAAAATATCATAAGATGAACGAGTAAATTGCGAAATTATCATAACGTGGAACCGTTACATGGGCACAAGCCAATTGGCGAGATACGAAATTATCATAACGTGGAACCGTAACATGGGTACAAGCCAATTGGCGAGAAAATTCACCATACATTATTTGTAAATATACAGGCGAACCAAAAGACCTTTTAATTTTTCTATTACGGGCAAAGCCGTGCGGGTACCACTAATAGTTTTAAAAAGTTCTTAATATATGACTGTGGAAGAAAGGAAAAAAGAAGTCAAACAAAATTTTCAACAAACTCATTTTATTTTATACGTAGATTTACAGACCATTTTTCTATACAGTTATACAACAATAAACAGACCGCAACACAGATTTGGCTTTTATCCTTAATATATTTACATCCTTCAAAATCTCATATATACAGCAGTAGCAGTCTCATTAGAATCAACTTCTTATTGCGATTTTTAGTCCATAACTAATTTTATATGGTACATTAATTCCGTAACAATGTTGTCAGAACGTTTTCTAATCAATAATCAAATTTTAACAGAAAATTCGTTTGTATAATATGGCACAGGAATTTGTAAGTATAGCATGTATTTTATCATTTATAATTTTTAAAGCACCCCTAGCTCATAAAAAATGACTAGATTTGTGGAATATATTTTACTGTAAAGTACTGTATGCGTTGCAACCATTTAAGTTGCGAAAAATTGCGAACAGCATAATTACAGAGTATCGTGGTTAAGTAAAGTTTCATTTGCAGAACTTCATAACGCATTCTACAAAAAGAAAAAACAAAGAAAATAAAATAAAAAGAAAAAAAAATGAAACTTAACTGCTCCAAAACTTATTTTTCCTTATGAAAAAAAAAATGCTACCAAATGACTTCATATTGAGTTGTATATAGTTTTTCACATAAGTGCAACAAGCTTAGCTTAAAATATACCTGATTAAATGATAAAATGGCACTACCCAAAAATTAAGAAGTATAGGATTCTAGTCTTAATCATTATGTATTGGGTCGTTTTATTACTTATTTAAGCTGATCATAACTTGAAGCAGTATTTGTTTTCAGTCTTAACACTCCTTTAGATTTTACTTTAAAAAAACTGCAGAACAACTTCAATTCTTATGGTTATGAGGAAAAATAACGTAAAGCAAAAATTTCAAAGATTTTTTTTTTTTTGGACAGTTATTTATGTGATACATTTAAGTTTTTTTTAACCATATTTCCGCAAAGCATTTCATCATTTTTCATCTGTGCAGTGACCGCGACTTTGGGGGGGGGGGGAGGCGACCACACCCCTTACTTTTCTTAAAATTTAAAATCGACTATGAGTTTGAAAGATTTTAATTCCAAAAAAGAAAAATCCAACTTTAATCTGCGTTATTAAGAGTCTCGTTTCGGAACTTTTTCCACGAAATCAATCTCTTTAACACTTACACCAGTAAAAGGTGCGGATAATTGAATTTTTTACACTCCAATAAAAAAAAATTAAAAAATTAGTCAATCCTAATTTTTCTGATAGTCCTCATTGGAAGTCTACAAAGATTGCTTGAAAAACTTTTTTGAAGATTCAATTTGGCAAAAATTTCTGGAAGGAATCCCCTTGCCAAAGATGACCTAAATTTACGACCTAATGATAATAGTTTCGTTTTTTCCCCGGGAAGATCCTCCTTTACCCTTGCGCCACCTAAAATAGCATGAATTTGAGCTTTGAAGAGTTTTCGGAGGGAAAACACTGAAGCTTCCTCCCCACACCCCCAAACGCTGAAAAAGCTACACTAAAACAGCATTTGTTAATCTACAAACATTTACGGAGGACAGCCACTGAAGACTGCCTTAATGTTATCCAAAATGAGCTTTAAAAAAGTCGATGCCAAAAAATCCCCCCCTCCCCCCGTATTTATAAACACCAAGTCGTTTTACTCAATGAAAAACCAAAGTTCGTTGTCATGGTGAATCAAATAATTTATTAAAAAATTAATTCCTATTGAATCATGTTTTAGGTATGAACACAGTTTCGATTCTCACCAGCTTGCAATGGGGTCGTTTCCCAAATTTTAAAAGTATTTTTTTTCTGAAAGAACATGCTTAAAAACGTAGGATTTAACCATTTTTAAAATAAGTTGTTTAAGTTTAATATTTTTAAAAAATTACTTAAATCGTTGCGCTTTTATTGTTTACATTTTTTGCCGATGACATCACAAATGACGAAATGCCATTCTATGTTGCCATTCACAGTACAAAATATTTAATTCGCATCTTTATTCACGTGTATTGGCAACGATATGATTGGTAGCAAGCATAGAGCGCAATTTTAATTCGCTGCTTGATTATCATAACATGGAAACGTAGTAGAAAGATGCGGCAAATTGCATCGTTTGGGACGTCATAAAGACCACGCCTTGTTTGAAAAATAGGACATTTAAAAAAATCAATTAAAAAAAAAACTGTTGAGCAAATGAAAGTATTTTCTGGGTCCATGTTTTTTTTTTGAGCAATCACGATTGCTTATTGTTCTCACTTGACTGTTTTTTAGGTTCTATCATTTTATTTTCCCGCCAGCACCCTCTGCAGCACCACCGTCGACCGGCCTCACGATGCTGCTCCTCTAGCGAAAACCTTCTCCAGATTGCGTCCACATACTACACGCATACATACACGCACGCATGCCTACACACACACACATATCCACATATACCCACACACACATATACACACATATATACGCATATACACACATATACACGCACATACACATATATACACACACACATACCCACATACACGCCTGCACACATACCCACACACATGCCTGCACACAAGCAAAAACACGTGATTGCGAAAAACATAATTTAAATTCAAGATGCCAAAATTCTTTTTTTTTTTTTTTTTTGCTCATTCTATCCATTTCAATGACTAAAAGTAGTACTTTTGACTGAAGGAACCCCATTCGAACAATTCTAAATATCAAGTTTTAACGTGAAGCGCTTTTAGGGAAAGTGTTTAATTAATTTCGGAAGTATGACATTACCAAAAAAAAGCCTTGGAATTAATGTAGATTATGCATCATTTCGAAAATGATAAAACAGACATAGAATAAAAGATTATACGGAAAAGAAATTAAAGAGTATATTACTGTTATTATCCAGAACTTTGTAATAATTATTCTTTCCCGTGTTCCACAAGCGGAGATATTGTAGTCGGAGCCATTACCATTTCATGTAATATTAAATATATTTTTTATGGTTCCGCTTTTGGAATGACGTATCGATCCACCATTTATGTTGCCAGATTACGGCGCAGACGATATTCGGAAGCAATAAAACATTATGTTCATTTTTTTCCAGGGGCTTGTAACAAAATTCCATCCTTGCAATAATTGCCTAAAACTGTATTCGAAATTGGCATCCATTTTTTCGAATGAAATGTGAATGGTAAACCTTTAAATATTGGACCCTGAACTCTTTTATTGTTTCAACTAATTACTGTCCGACCACGGATTGTATAGAGTTTTCAAACGTCCAGATAAGACGAATTTATCTGAATGAGGGGGGAAAGTAAAAATTTGATGCCGGTATTCCGCTCATTAGAATGAGACTCTGCTTCTGCAAAAGCTGGCATCGCTAAAAAAATTATGGATTCGTCCATTTCCGGCTGTAAAACGGATGTTTGTCTTTCCATACAATCCGTGGTCAGACAGTAAATAGTTATCTGATTTACTTTACAATTTCCGAGTAAATTTTGAGTCAAAATTAATGCAAGTTTTAAAAACACCGATTTCAAGCATGCCTAAGTTATTTTCAGGCTCGTTATATTATAGGGATCAGAAAGAGGAAATTGCCTCCCCTCCCCGGCTTTGAGAAACTAATATTTGGTTAAACTATTAATTGATTTATATGGGTGGGTTTTTTTTTTTTTTTTTTGATAAAATTTACATGGAGAAGGTAAACTTTGCCCCCTCTCTCTGTAAAATTTGGGAGCAAGGGCCTTGGTGTAGTGTACGTAATGGTTGACAGTGGTCTATGTTTTCGATAGATTGAGTTTACTTCGTTTACAAGCGTTTTATAACTTAGACTAATCAAAAGTTTTAAAGGAAAGGTCTCTTCGTAAAAAAAAAACCATTGAATGACTTAAACATCCAACACTATTTTTAACTCAATAAGTAAATAAATATGCATTAATATTTTTAAAGCATTAACCAAAATATTTAGTCAAACTTATTTATGTCATTTTATAAAAATATAATGCACATCAACGGCTAATAATGTAAAATTAAAAAAAAGAAATACACACGACTCGTTTTGCTAAAACATTTTTTGATTGCTGATAGAATACTTGCTTATTTTGTGAAAAATGAAATATTTGTTTCGTATTGAAGATAATGTGGAATAATTTTAAAACATATTCATCATAGAAATATTTTTCTCTTTGCAATTACTATTAATTTTTACATTCAGAAAAATGTGGTTCCTAATTGCATGGAATACCGGTACATACCTTTATCACGAATATCAGAAAGTGTTTTGCGCTTAAAAGTTATATAAAAAAAAGTTTAACTTAATAATTATTTTAATTATAATTACTAATAGTTATTTTTTGTAAAAAAAAATTGCAGTAAAGTAAGCTTGCTGCACTTTCATGTTCACTATTTTCAACAAGTATTTACTGTTTTAATCCTTTCAAACAATGCTATTAGAAATCTATCGTTTGTTCCATTAAATAATGAGAAAAATTTCCTTTTTATAAAATACATTTTTAAGGCTGATCAGTCCACCACAGGTGGAAAGTAGCGTTAATGTATAACTTCAGACAATTCAATGTTCTTTAGCTTCACCGGACAATTATTAATATTATTTTGTTAATTGTTATTTTAACAAATACAATGAAGTGCCGATTATCTGGATCGTTCGGGACAGAGACAGATCCGGTTAGTGAAAACTACGGATAATTGACGAATTAGTGAAAATTTAAAAAAAAAAGGCTTTCTAGTAGTGGCATAATGTAGCTTTTAGCACAATTCTTTTTAAAATTCCATATAAAAAGATAAAAAATGAAAAAAAAAAAACAGTAGAATAAGGCGGGAAAAAAAGTCGATGGCAATGCTTTTTTAGGCAACTTCCCTTTACTTTTACCAGATTTAGATAATGTCCCCCCCCCCTCAAACCAAAAAAAAAAAAGGAGGCAGGGTGATTTTAGAAAAAATCACACTTTTATTCAATTAAAAGGGCCCTTTTGGATAGAAGTTTTGCAGTAAAAAAAGCGCATTTTTCACTTTTTGTTATACTATATAATCGGATTTACACTTGGATCAAACTATGAGGGAAACAAGGCAATTACGTTTAAGGACAGACTGGGATTAATCTTGACCTTTCGAAAAAAAAAGTTTGCTTTATGATGAAGTTCTGTTTAAACTTCAAAGGTTCAAAAAAGGGGCAGGGCGCATTGAACTTTAACTTAAATGAGAAGGGCACTACATCCTCCTGAACATTCCTGGGGGGAATGTAATATGACTATGTTCTAGTAGTGCATATCACAAATGGTGTAGCATTTATCATAATCTAAAGATTTAAAAAAAAAAAAAAAAAACAGAAGAAGGCGGATAAGAAAAAAAAAAGAAGTTGCATGGCCTTTGATCGATCCGGTTAATCGGCACTCAACTTTATCTGAATCATTATGTGGAGCACTTTTTTCTTAGTTTTCATCCATCAAAATTCCTTTTTTACAAAAATCTTCTTTTCTAAATATTAACAAATTATTAGACAAAGTTCTTTATCACTCAGTGCTTCATTCGTCTGTATTTGCGTCGATTCAAATCTCTCAAACTCAACACAGATAATACTTCAAAATTGTTTTAAAGCACAATGATATATTCCACTCTTTGCATTGCCTTGGCTTTTCACAAGATGCACGTAACGTCAAGAGTTATATTTTGATATCATAAAAGTTTGTCGTCTGCTGGTTCAAACTTGCAAGTTTTGTCCAAAATGAAAAAAAAAAAGTTATGGGACATTTCTCCGGCCTACGCCACTGGAAGCAGTCCGTGCGCAAACCTTGTTCATGAATTGCTACCGTCCGTCATAAGGCGAATCGCCACTGCCGTATCCGCTGGATCCGTCGTCCCGGACAGCGGTTTCTGACGTCATCTGTTGACTGACCTGCCGCTTCAGCTGGGCCAGCCCAGAGCAGGTGAAGGGAAGTGAAGCGAAGAGGACCCGCTCTTCGTAGTCGTATTCGCACAAGATCTTGTTGTCATATAAGTAGAAGCGATCGCCAACGCAAAACCTATAATAATGTGCAAAAAAAATCAGTTAGAAAAAGTGATCCAACACATTAACTTCAACAGAAAATAAATGCGCTTACATGAGTAGAACCATATTCCAAGGTAGCTTTATAATTATAACTAGTGGTACTCACACGGCTTTGCCCGTAATAGAAAATTAAAAGGTCTTTTGTTTCGCCTGTATATTGACAAATAATGTATGGTGAATTTTCTCGCCAATTGGCTTGTGCCCATGTTACGGTTCCACGTTATGATAATTTCGTAATTTACTCGTCCATCTTATGATAATTTTGTTTTTAAAATTGGAATAGAAAAAGAACCACATCGAATTTTCGAAAAATCGCTTCGAGGTGCACACCCCCATGCTACAAACTAACTTCGTGCCAAATTTCATGAAAATCGGCCGAACGGTCTAGGCGCTAAGATCCCGACAGACAGAGGGACTTTCAGCTTTATTATTAGTAAAGATAAAGATAAAGAAGCCTGAAAAGGATTAAAAGAATAGCGTCGTTTTCAAAATTAAAAAAAAAAATTTAACGAAAGAGCATGCTTAAAAACATAGGATCTGACCATTTTTTAAATAATTTGTTTAAGATTAATACTATTAAAAAAAAAAAAAAATACTTAAATCGTAGCTCTTCCATTGTTTATGGCTTCAGCCGATGACATCACAAATGATGAAATGTCATTCAGTATTGCCATTTACAGTGCAGAATATTTAATTCGCCTATTTACTCACGTGTATTGGCAACGATATGGTTGATAGCAAGCGTAGAGCGCAATATTTAATTCGCTCCCTGATTATCATAACGTGGAAACGTAGTAGAAAGATGCGGCAGGGTGCATCATTTGTGACGTCATCAAGACCACGCCTTGTTTGAAAAATCGGACATTTTAAAAAATTAATTAAAAAAAAAAACTGTTGGGAAAATGAAAGTATTTTCTGGGCTCATATTATATTTTTTTGCTCATTCTATCCATTTCAATGACTAAAAGTAGTACTTTTGACTGCATTAAACCACCTCATTGCGGTGACTATATGGCTCGGTCAGGAATTACAAACAAATCAGTATTTTCCCGCAAAGACGAACAGCTCGTTGCGATATCCAGCGACTGCAGTTTTATATTTGTTGGATGCTGTTTTGTATTTGCTTGTAGTAGTTCTGCCTAACATATGGCTATGTGGCGGTAACCTTTGGCTCATTACAGTGCTTTTAATTTCATTTTATGACGCGAAGTCACTGTATGTTTGCAAATTCCCGCCACCCCCAACTCCCTCGGCTGACGTGCCAAATTTAAATTTAAGTACCAATGTGAGGGTAATCACAGCATCTATCAAAAATTTACTAGCCCCAGCTCTGTTATGGCTATTCCACATTAATAATCCCTAAAAAGGAAGAAATTGCAGTCACTGGATGTCGTAAGTAGTTGTTTGGTACATTTCTTCGTAGTTCTGCCAAATCTCCAGCTATGAAGCTCTGTATTCTGCTTAATAAACCCCATTTCAGATAGTGATAGATAGAGACGTACCGAGTAGCACTTTGGCCGAGTACCGAGTACTCGGCCTTTCATTACTCGGTCGAGTACCGAGTTACCGAGTACTCAGCCTTTCACTACTCGGCCGAGTTACCAAGTACCAATTATGTTTTAAGAAGAACCACCGACACACATGTGATGAATTTTGAACTTATTGGAATAGTAGTACAGACCTACTTGTCCATATAATGGTTTTTAAAACTAAATTCCTGCTGAGAGAAATTTAATTTTGCATTATTTAAAAATTTTGTTTATGTCGAAAATTTTACAAAAAAATTATTTTTAAAATTAAAAAATAAATAAATAAAAGGTATAATTAATCAAGTTAGAATTAAAACAAATTATACCAATCTATTATAGTTCTAGTCCACCAAACATAAATAATTTTTAAAAGCAAATATAACAAATGTGCAGGAACACTGCAGACACGCGTTTCTGCGTTACAAGGAACATCTTTTTTAGTGCATAAAATGTGAGCTAAAGAATGTAAAGACATTTGGCAAAAGAATCCGACTTTTGTCGGATGCCTTTAAATCCACGAGCTCACATTTTGTGCATTGAAAAATGAATTCCTTGTAATGCCAAAACACGTGTCTGCACTGTGCTTTTAACGTTGTTTTATTTCCTTTAATTTTTTAAGCAAAGGTATTTTTATATTTCTTATAATTAATTTTTGTTTGTAGCAAAAATCCATTTTTTATTTAAAAATTCCATATTTTCTATACTTACTTTTTTTTGCACAATTTTTAATAAATAAGTTTTATTGACCTTGGGGACATTAAAATAAAGATTCATTCCATTGAAGCATTAAAAACTTCCTTATTCTCAAAATTTAAATTTGACTTGTAAATGATTGCAGAAAATTATAGTATATGCTTGCGCTTTTTTAGAAATTTTAATATCTGTGTTGGACAATATTCAATTTTTTTGCAACTACTCGGTATTGGCCGAGTATCTGATCAAAATTTGGCCCGAGTACCGAGTGCTCGGCAAATTGGCCGAGTAGGTCGAGTACCGAGTAGTTACCGAGTACTCGGTACGTCTCTAGTGATAGATTTTTCATTAAAAATCTAAAAAAAAAAAAAAAAAAAAAAACTCGTTTAAGGGTTTACAAAGTTTTTGTATCATGTAGTTGTTTCATTATTGACTATATTAATATGATGAATTTCCCAATAGGTACTCAAAGTTACTTCTTGTTCTACTTCTAATGATTCAGCAACTCCGTAATACTCGAATGCGCCTCCTCCTTTGCAGCGATCAGCACCAAAAACTAAAGAGCTCCAAACTCTACTAGAGTTTATCGGAGCGCCAAGTTTCGTTCTAGCACTTACAATAGTTTTTGCTGTCAACCTAGGGGGGGGGGAGGAGATTTTAAACACAGGCAGACTTTTCTGCTAAAGTCCGTTTTCCAAATGCTCAAATCTTGTCGAAAATCTAAATTTTACATCCATACAAAGTTCTCTGAACAACAAAGTGAAAAACATGTACCCTTTTTTTTCGGGGTGCTATGATGTTCTATACAAATTCTTACTCCTCGAAGATAGTAACTAGTTTAATTATATCTTTATCCCGAATTTGTTACTTTTATTCAAAAGTTACATTATAATTTTCATTACTACTCTTCAGATTGAAATTACAAATACATGAGTACATTTTTAAATAATATTTACAAGTATGTTTCTAAGATTCATATTTTTTAAGAAAATCATAACTTTTGACGGTTTTTCTGAGGAATTTTCAATCATTTAAGGTCATGATAATCTAAGACCTGCTAATAGTTACTGACTGCGTTCAGAAGCAAAATGATTCGCCGATAATCCCTCACTCACCTGTGATTGCACTGTTGGCAAGCGAAGCACTCTAAGTGATATACATTGCCCCTCGCCCTCATCACCATCTCGAAAGCTGGGATGGTCTTATTGCACGCAGAACAGAGTCCAGTTGTACCGAACAGTCTGAAAGAAAAAAGCGAAAATACATAATGGGGTCGTTTCCAAAATTTTAAAAGCATTTTTTTCTGAAAGAACATGCTTAAAAACATAGAATCGGACCATTTTTTAAATAATTCCTTCAAGTTCAATATTCTTAAAAAAATTACTTAAATCGGTGCTCTTTCATCGTTTGACGCTTCTGCCGATGACATCACAAATGATGAAATGCCATTCAGTGCTGCCATGCACAGTCCAAAATATTTAATTCGCATCTTTACTCACGTGTATTGGCAACGATAGGGTTGATAGCAAGCGTAGAGCGCAATTTTAATTCGCTGCTTGATTATCATAACGTGGAAACGTAGTACAATGAGGCGGCAAAAAACATCATTTGTGACGTCATAAAGACCACGCCTTGTTTGAAGAATCGGACATTTTAAAAAACTAATTAAAAAATAACTGCTGGAAAAATGAAAGAATTTTCTGGGTTCACGTTATTTATTTATTTATTTTTTATTTATTTATTTATTTATTTTTTATTTTTTTATTTTTTTTTTATTTTTTTTTTATTTATTTATTTATTTTTTTTTTTATTTTATTTTTTTTTTTGGCTTATTCTATCAATTTCAGTGACAAAAAGTACTACTTTTGATTGAAGCAAACAACCCTATTGAAACTGATATTTATTTACAAAAATATGTAAGGGAATATAGAGCAAAATGAAATATTTGAAATGACTTTCCTTTCAAAAAATGAAGAAATTGGAAATAACAGTAAATAAAGAAAGAACAAGGTTTTTTTTCCAATAAAACATGCATTAAAACGGTCCTTTTAAAATTTTTGGCAGTAAATTTGTACTTTCAAAAATAAGTGTACATTTTTCACTTTTTTTTCCACAAGCAAAGTGAAAAATAATTTCTCATGAAATATTTTCTAATTACTGCAAATATTTTTGATAAAATGAATGAATAAAGAAAACAATAAATGAATAGATAGTGAAACAATAAACCATTGGTACCCAACCTACGCCCCGCGGGTCAGATGTAGGAGCGAAGCTGATTCATGTGGCCCGTTGCTGTGTTTTATATGTAACGAATCGAAAAATATTTTTTTTCAAATCTTCCAAAACAACAGATAGCCTTTATTCGGTCACACGAATGATTGTTGCAAATTGAAAGCCAAATCGTAAGAAATTAGCTTCTAAAAAACCGATGGAAACTTCGAGTCAACAAAATAAGCATGTAGTGATGATAACAACCAGGGTTGTTTTACAGGAAATATCCAACATTGAAAAGGAGGTTCCTTGAAGCCCCGAAAAATGTGTAATCTGTTTATTTGTGCTAATTAACGTTGGATATTTCTGTTATTCCTCGGCACAAAGATATTTATTTATTGCTTCAGGGTTGTTTAGTTTAAACCACCGTTAAAACCAAATAGGCTTTTTTTTTTAATCAAGTGGGTTTATTTATTTATTTATTTTATTTCGTTTTATTTTATTTATTTATTTTTTTTTGGAAAAACCGAATCGTTTTCCTCCAAATGTTTTCATAAATTTTACATATGATTTCCAATAAGTGCAAAGAAACCAGCAAAGCATTAGAAATAAATTACCAATTAATAAATTTTTAAACCTATATTTTCTTAACGTAATTCAAGTTTACTATTTTTTTTTTTCTTTTATCAATGCAACTTTCTAATAGATGCAACTTTTCCTATTAGGTAAATAAATATACAAAGCAGAACAACAAAATTTTCTAAAATTATATGGAGAAAAATTCCAAGTAATTAATTGTCTTTATTTATTTATTTATTTTTCTTTCTCTTTTACATTTCAAAATAGCTCAAAGAGCATTTAAACCAATACTTCATTTTGCTACCAACCTATCCCCCTGTTCAACGGTAGAAGTGTGAATAAACATTAATTTTTATGAAAAAGTCTTTATTATTGAAATATGTTAAAATAATATTTTCATTCGTGAAATACACCGCCAGCTCAGTCATTTCCAGCCGAGGACTGCAGTTTCGTGCTTATTAGCACTCATCAACCCGGCATAGGAAAGTGGCTGAGCTGGAGATGGAAAACCTCTTAAGGAAGCCAAGAGTGCGAAACAAACTGGTAGCTAATATAGGATTAGCAGACCAGACGAGTGACCGAAGCAATGGTTCGGTTCAACTCGAAGATTGAACGCGAGGCATGGTATATTCAGTAAATTACCACCCATTAGCCAGGGCTAAAGCAGAAATACCTGAAATACACCGCCAGCTCAGTCATTTCCAGCCAAGGACTGCAGTTTCGTGCTTATTAGCACTCATCAGCCCGGCTTAGGAAAGTGGCTGAGCTGGAGATGGAAAACCTCTTAAGGAAGCCAAGAGTGCGAAACAAGCACGAAACTGCAGTCCTCGGCTGGAAATGACTGAGCTGGCGGCGTATTTCACGTATTTCTGCTTTAGCCCTGGCTAATGGGCGGTAATTTACTGAAAATATTTTCATTGTTTGGATTTGTACTGTTAAGAATAAAGAATGCATTAGGGTTGGAAAAGATTTCTGAACAAAGTCTTTATTATTGAAATATGTTGAAGCAATATTTTCAATGTTTGGATTTGTACTGTTAAGAATAAGGAATGCATTAGGGTTGGAAAAGATTTCTGAACAAAGTCTTTATTATTGAAATATGTTAAAATAAGATTTTTAATGTTTGGATTTGTACTGTTAAAAATAAGGAACGCATTAGTGTTGGAAAAGATTTCTGAACCAAGTCTTTATTATTGAAATATGTTAAAATAATATTTTCATTGTTTAGGTTTGTACTGTAAAAAATAAGGAATGCATTAGGGTTGGAAAAGAATTCTGAACTAAGTCATTATTATTGAAATAAGTTAAAATAATATTTTCATTGTTTGGATTTGTACTGTTAAAAATAAAAAATGCATTAGGGTTGGAAAAGATTTCTGAACTTGTCGTTTTATTAAAGGCTTTTAATTAAGATTTTTTTAAAGCATTGAACCAGGAGAAATAATGTCTGCAATTAACACACCATTTTCGATCACAGTCAAAATCCATGATCATCTTCGATCATCATCGAAATCAAAGACTTTCCCCGACTTTATTGGTGCACAGACATCCTGCTGTGTCCCAACGGATGCACCGTGGCGAACATTTGCAATTTTGGCTTGACAGTCAAAGTGTTAAAACAGTAAATGAACACAACACTATAACACATAGAAACTTTACCTGAGGTAGTCCCTCTTGCAGAGGATGAGGTTGGCCTTGGTGAAGAGAGTGGATCCAACTTCTCCAAGCCTGCAATCGCAGCAAGCGCACTTGAGGCAATCTTCGTGCCAGAACTGGTCCAGTGCCTTCAGAAGGAACCGCTCTCGGATCGGCTTTTGGCATGCTGCACAGTTGGCAGTGCCACCACAAGGCAAGGGACCTGCTGCATTTACAGTGGCCATACCAGGCCTCGCCTGGGTGTCTGTCTTGAGATCCATACAATGCCTGTGGGAATGAGAAAAAGTTATAAACATGTTCACTAACTTTTTAACTAATCATTTATGAGCAGTACGCAAAACATGATAGAGAATATGGGGTAAAGATAAGTAATATTAGTGCCAATAGCGTACCCAAAGGGGGGTATAGAGGGGCATTTGCACCCACCAATATTTTACTTTTTGAGTTCTGAAAACCAGTGGTAATGCTAAAATCAAAAATGGAAGAGATCTAAAATGGAAAGAGTGATGCAAAACGTATGATTGTAAAAGAGGGCTAGATTTCAAAATGTAACTTTTATGACTGTGTGCTTTGGATATTTATTAATGAAAAATACTTATTGGAAACCATCAAATATAACTGAATTATATGCTTTTTTTCTACAATTATAAGTGAAAAGTGATACAGTTTTTAGTAGTAAAAACCAAGAAAACGCGAGGAGTTGCCAAGCATCTAAAAGACAGTTCAAATAGAATAGAATTAGAATTTTAATTTCATATTCTAGGGAAAAACTTGCATTTAAACAAATTTTTTATATTGTGAGTTTTTGTTCCGATATTAAATGATTTTTATCAATTTCCCAATCAATTTTTCTCCTTGTTCTTAAATGATATTTATTTTGTCAATTTTTGTTACTCCATAAAAATTCAACAAGTGAATAGTTTAAATCGAAGAACAAAGATGAAATACAGTGTCTGTTTAGTAATTACCGAATGGTAATCCTAGAAGTTGTGTCTTTCATCACAATGACGATATGCATCCCCAAACTGAATTTCTGGGAGTGCCACTGACTAGTGCAGCTTGATGAGAGTAACAAGTTTGATGACAGAGAAATAAGTTTTATGTACCAACAACGCCGTTTAGTAAAATCACATTCGTTCTGATGACATTTGATTTTATAAAGTGGCTGCTTTGACAAACCGGCATACAAACATTTGTTTTTAAAAGATCTTATATAATTTTAAATATTTGTTCTAAAGTTCATCGCACGGAGATTAAGTGTTTTCTGACATAGACTGAAGAGGGCGAGTTTGGCACTTTGATTTCCACATCTTTCGAGACACTCTGTCACTTTTTGTTTTCACACAACTTAGGAATTTATTATGTACTAGTGGTACCCGCACGGCTTTGCCCGTAGTAAAAAATTAAAAGGTCATTTGGTTCGCCTGTATCTTTACAAATAATGGATGATGAATTTCTCGCCAATTGACTACGTTCATTTGCTCTCCCATTCCATATCATGATAATTTCGTAATTTACTCCTCCATCTTATGATAATTTTGCTCCGGAAAATATTCTTAAAATTGAAATAGGAAAAGAACAAATTCGAATTTTCGAAAAATCGCTTCGAGGTGCACACCTCCATGCTACAAACTAACTTTGTGCCAAATTTTATGAAAATCGGTCGAACAGTCTAAGCGCTAGGCGCGTCACAGAGATCCAGACATCCTCCCGACATCCAGACAGAGAGACTTTCAGCTTTATTATTAGTAAAGATGATGCAATTTTCAACATAATTATAGCTGCCGTTTTCAAATCTCAGCAAATATCCTCCGAAAGCTTTATTTTATAAAACAGCGATAATAATTTCATTAAAAGACAGTTTAAACATCTTTTGATAGTGCAATGATTCTGTTCTTTCTGATTTGATTTTTAAAAAGCAGCTGTTTTTACAATACAGTGATTTTTTAAGTGGCGGTGACTGTAGTATTATACTAACATTTTAGGATAACGTACTCAGCAAACAGATAAGAACTTTTTGTTGAACAGTACTCTCACCAAACTCTTTTCCGAGAATTTGTATTCATCGTCATATTGTTAGAATGAATATCAAAAGTACAGTAAACTATCATTAATCCAGACCCTTTTAAATCGGACTTCACTTAATCAAATGTACATACTATTTTAATAAAAGGCGAGTTAGTGCAGAAATATATTTTTGTAATTTTCTGTTTTGATTTTATATTTCATTCTCTTGAATTGCAAATACAATTTTTGCCGTGTACAGTACAGGTAGTTATCAAAATAATGGAAACAACTGCGAATAAAAGTGACGTTTTTGAATGCGTTTCGTACGTAATGAAAAATAAAACTAGATATCTGGGGTTTTTTTTTTAATAAATAGCAATATATATATTCTGGTATCATGTGGTAGATTAACTGAAGTTCTGGACGACTTGGATTTTTTTCGCGCGTGAAATATCGGACCTCTCAAATTTTAAAAGAGGCCAAATTGTTGGAGCGCGTCTAGCTGGAGCAAGTGTAACTGAAACATTTCAACTTTTTGGTGTTTCTAGAGGTACAGTATCTAAAATCATGACAGCATACACGCAGCGCGGTAAGACAAGCTCGGAAAAGCAAAATAGTGGACGGAAAAAGAAGCTTAGTAAAAGAAACCGACGGTATTGAAGAGGATTGTAATATCTAAAAAGCGAACACACACACAATGTCAGCAAAAATTACTAGAAAACTCAATCATCATCTGGATTCACCAGTGTGAGTGATTCGAGTCAGAATGCACCTTTATCAACTGAACATTTATGGCAGAGTAGCGATTCCCAACACGCTTGTCACACAGTGTTTTCCATTATTTTGATAACTACCTGTAGTTTGTTAATGTACCTTGGCTCACAGTTTTTGCGTTAATATGTTTAATCCGTAGATTTATCATTTTGGACGACTAGGATCTCATATTAGACTAGATTAATGAGGTTCTGTACTTTGAACAATGTAAGTATCTCATGCAGTTGGAGAAATTTCTGCATTCTTCATTGTCACTTAAAAGTATGTATTCTTTTACATTCCCATTCAAAGGAAAGAAATTAGTTTCCGTTTTAAAATTAGTTTCTCCACTTCTAAAAAACAGTTTCTCAACACATTAGCGTAACTGGGGGTTGGCAGGAGTGGCTCTCGACAGGGGAGGCGGCATTTCGACTGATTAAAAAATATTTTTTTTTAAGATTTTTTTTTTTTTTTTTTGATCATACAATTTGAAAAATGCTTTGAATTCTTTTACAATAATTCTAAAAAAGAAAATAATAAAAACAAATTACAATTCTGCCTCCTGTTTGTCAAATCAATTAATCAAAATGTTCCCAAAAAAAATTTTTTTGGAGGTCACAAAGACCTCCGGTGACTTCCCATGTGGGTGACCCTGGGGTGGGGCGGAGGGCGCAATTTCTTTCGTTCGCCAGGGGCGCTAGACCCTATAGTTACGCCACTGTCTCTACATGATTCAGTTTACTAACATAAATCGTGTACGACCTTCCATTTTTTACACAATGCAAAAAATGAGTTTTTTTACGCGGTGTGAAAAATTGAGTTTGAAAAAAGATACTTCAAAGCTTATTTTTTGGCAAACTACATTTCGGTAAAAATTAGCTTTGTATATGTTATTATCACTTGTTTACTTATGAATATTTATTCCATTTTAATCCTTTTTTCATGTTTTTAAAAGTTAATATAAAATAAATTATAAATAAAAAAACAGTAGATAAAGTAGATCAAGACATGTTTCAGCAACAGAGGAGCTCTGAATGAACTTCTACTTTTCTGCAGTTAAGGGGTCGGAGAGTTTCAAGACATATCGAATGAACTATAACATATTCATACTTAATAACCGTGACAAATTTGCTCTTGAACGAAGCTGCATTGAAAATGGATTACACGAAACTCAGTTTGAGCGAAAAGAGTTAAAACGGAACGTTTATTTCTATAATCCCTTTTACGTCAACCGTACAAACATTCTGACTAAGTTAACGAGATGTGTTCGAATTCAACAAACTCAGACAGTTAGAAACGAGATAGTCCCCCAATTCAGAGAAGGGAAAAAAAAGGAACGTCGCAACAGACAAAACCCATTAAAAATTTCCTTCCAATAAGGCAAGCCCCTAAACGTCATCTCGTGAAAGACTGTCGCGATTAATTTTACTTATGTGTGTACCGAAGGTTCCCCATTAGCGACCATAAATACACCCTGTCACACCACGACCAAGAATGCATCTCCGAGCTTGGCGAGAATATATTTATCGCCAAGATGGTAAATCCTAAAATATAAACGAATATGTTCAGAGACCTTGTAGCATTTCAAAAATTATCTCGTTTGACATAAGTTTTCTCAGTTTTAGTTCTCGAGAGTAAAAGGATAATATAGGAAGGAAGAGAAAAAGTTGTTTTACTTTTCTGTCAAAGTTTAAAAAATGTAAAATGTTCTAACTTTCGCTTCGACTTCAGAAACAAACTGTTTTTGTTTATTTTATTTCGTGGTGTTTTTTTCTTCCATTCAGCTTTTCCTTTCTTGTGGTTCACGGTTACCGACATTTTCTTTTTGTTTAAGCTTCGGCTTAATCTTTGTCCAATTGAATTCTTTCTTTCTGGGTTCCGTACCAAAGAGAAAGCTCTTGGCCTTTGCTTGCATTCCTATTGGTTCCTGATCAGCTTATAATTTTCTCATTGGTTTTTGGCTAATCCGCTATTTTCGTCTTTTAAGCTGCATGCTTATCTGCTCTTGGCTTTCCTCGGATGTCTTTTCATCCATAAACTCATTACTTTTTGCATTGAAAAAGGCGTTTCCTGTAACGCCGAAACACGTGATCTGCTGTAATTGGCAAATTTGTGCTTTTTTTAACGCTGTTTTTCTTACTTTAAGGTAGCAACAGTCGGAAATTGGTTGATAGTAAAGATATATTTCCGAATACATAGATTAAAAAAAGAATGAGGTAGTGATAACAACAACCCTTTGTATGTAATTTTCTATTACTTTCTGTGTTTCTTCATGCTATCGAAAAAAAAAACTACATTATTTAACTTTTATATGCGTTCTGAGACGCGAGATTTCATCTTAATGAGGTGCAGTCCCCGAAAAAAAAATGTGGCAACACTGATTTAAAGGGTTGTTCTTTGTTTCTTTATTCGAAGGATTCTCAACCTGGGGCCGGGGGGGGGGGGTCACCTAGGGGGCGTAGAAGAATTTCGAGGAGTAAATGTGAAAAGAAATTAAGCAAAAAAGTAGAACGTAACTATGATATGCTCGATTTTGTGGACACAACTAAATATTTTTAACATTACCTCCCTTTTTAACCCCCGACACACAAAAGAAGGGGGTTATAAGTTTGATGTGTCTGTGAAACTGTGTATCAGTATATCTGTGTATGTGTGTGTGCCTGTCTGTGGCACTCTAATGCCTAAACGGATGGACCGATTTTGAAAAAAAAAATTGTTCGAAAGGAGAGTCGATTGAGAGTGTTCTTAGCTAGGTTGCATGTTTGAGTGACATTATTTAACGAAGATATTAATTAAAACTCTCTAAAAGGTTTTTCGCGATTTTTGCAGTGAAAACATTAAAATTTAACTTAGTGTAGTAATTTTAAATTAGTGAAAATTTTAAAATTTAACACCAACATAAAGAGAATTTTTTCCGCGTCTGATAGAACGTGTTTGAAGCTTCCATGTTTCATAGAATTCGAATTATAACGTTTTTTTAATGCAGATTTTGATAACGGCTAAGCCTTTATTTACGCGATTGATAACCGAATTCATTGTTAGCCATAGAGTAAAGACGGCCAGATTTCTTCCCTCGGTCAGACGACGAATCGCGAGGGATCGTTCGCAAATAATCCGTTCTTATCATGAATCCTCTGCAACGATAACAGGAAAGTGTTGCCGGTTTGTAAACGACCCCTTACCATTCGTCGTCTAGCCAAGAATTATAGAAATTCGGTTCATTAGATCGCTGATAACTTTTTAAATTTATAAGATATTGAGGTGGAATTTTTTTTATGAGTTGTTGGATATATTTGAGTTTTGTATTATGAAAATTATAAATTGTTATCTTTCGCGCATGCGCAGTGAAAAATTAATTGCTTTAAACGTTCATATTTCATTGAATTCTCAATATTTGAACTTGAAATTTTATTATAATGTTTCTCTAATATGCTGTCAAATAGTCTAAAAGTTTCGTAATGTTTGACGGAAAACTCAGCGTGATATGAGCCGAAAACCTTCAAAAAAAATTTGAATTTTTGAAAGAAATGCTTATATCTCCGTGGGTATAAGAGACACTTTCACGGGAAAAAATTTTTTGATGGTTTTTAAACTTATTTCTGAAATTTATAGCTTATTCCCAGCTATTTACAATGAAAAATGATCAAAAACCTATTTTTAATTCCTCAATTTGCTGCTGGTCCCCTAAATGAATTGAAGACTTAATTTTTATTGGAAAATGACAGCTGGAGTATACATTTTATGTAAAAAAAAAATTCAGAGCAATTGGTCTTTTAGTTCTCGAAAAATCCGTAAAAATGTGGAATTTTGGAAAGTGTCCCAATATTTTTGATTATATAGTGTATATTTAAAATTAAATAATGTTAAATTTCAAGTGCGAATTTAGATTTTCTTTGAATAGCCAGCTTCATTTTCCAATTCCGACTGCACTACTTGTATAAAGCATATATGGTGTTGACCTTGCATCAGTGTTCAAAGAAAGGCGCAAAGTCTGAAAGGTTGGGTCATACGGTCAGATTATTTAACAAATCTCAAATTAATTTTAGAGTCTTTGAAAGCTCTCATAGACTGGCTTCAACAAAATTAGTCATTTTTATAAATGTCCAAAGTTGCTAGAAGAAAACCTAATAACATTGTTATTGCAAAAAAAAAAAAAAAAAATGAAGAACTTATTCCGTTTTAAACGTTCTCTGAGACGAATTCTCCCCGTTCGCGATCTCAGTATCCCCATTAGCGACAATAAACATTCTCTCCGCCACAAACGACCGAGGATCGTCCGACTTGGCGAGCGCTGCTTTCCCGCCAAGTTGATTAATCACGAAATGGAATTCTTCGTCTTCCGGAAAGATGGAAAATCGAATTTCAGAGCGCGCGAGGAGAAGGGAGATAGATTCGCAGGGGGCAGCCTACTTAGACCATCGACGCAATTGGCTCATCAAGCTAAATTATGAACGATATTCAATTACGACGGAGCGCGCGGCGTTTCCAATCCGATACCTTTAATGGTTTAACATAAATTACATTTTATTGGACTTATGAAAATTTAATTTCCACCCCACGCATTCGTTCTGTCTCTGCTGCTGCTCTTCGTCCTATCTCGGGCGGCTTCGCTTCATGAATATCTGATGGCCACCAATCTATATAATAGTAATTTCGTGTGTGAGCTGAAATCGCATGTCACATCGCAAAACTAAAAAGGCGAGGATATTTTTGAAGCGCGGGCTTTTATGAAGATTGCCTGTGCTGTGTGCGGTGGGCTCCTCTGCCGAGTTAAAGGGGGGGGGGGTCGAGTTATCCTTGCCGGAGTTAATGGAAAAGGCTGAAAGATTAACTCGTACTGGTCACCCCGGTCGGGTGGTCGCATTAATGCAAATGGTTCTGGCGCTGCTACGGAAATTCTAAAAGGGGATGCTTGCTGGGATGGATGTTCTATTTAGGAGAAGTACGTTTTAGACAATGAGTTTTCGCCAAGTACAGGGGCCGTTTCCATTGCTCAAAATAGTGTAACGCGGCAACTTTTTACACGTTTGATCTTCGAAGTACAATAACCCAAACTTAGTTTATGTTGGGTTATTGAATAAATTATAAACTTCTAGTTGTTTTCCCGTTTGTAATACTGAACAGAGTTGATTACAATTGACTCTGTTCAGTATTATTCCCTATTTGGTGGGCTTAAAGCCCACCAAATACTTGCAGACCTGGCATTTGCAATCGGTAGGGGTAGGATCATTTCATTAATTTTGGGGGTTCTCGTTCTTGAAAGAGAAGGGAAGCTCTGCAGTACTTGGGAGCTTTGGGACGGATGGACACCGCGGTCATTCACACTTCCGTTCCATACATATATATGTATTTTCTCTTCACACAATATTGACGTCGTTATTCAGTAGTATTTTGAAAATAAATACCCAATACAGTGACCTCTCACTTATACGCGACTAAAGGGGACAACGAAATTTTCGCGCACAAGTGAGATTCGCGCATTAAGCTTAAATGCAGTAAGTTACGAACAGTTGTAGTAATACTAATAGTACACTACTGATACTAATGAATAAATACGCACATAATTTCCATTTATGCATTGTAATTTAATAAAAATGTAAAATTTGAAGTTGTACGTTTTGTCATTTTTTCTACACTGTACAGTATGTGAGCGAATTCCACAAAACCTAAAAACTGTCGCGTGATCAGTGTCATAGTCTGTGAGGATACAAAAGATCCTCGATAGGCTGTGTCACTGCTTTCCGCTTCACCACGACTTTTAGGAAGGTCAACCTTTTCGCATGTAACCAGTTCTCCCCTCTCGATGTCAATCACAAGACTTACTGCACCCCCAATCGCACACTTGCGTGAAAAAAATGCGTTCTTGGAAACATTTTGAACATTGGAATAAAGGTGTGTGAAAGCATTCCAGAGACATCAAGAAGGGTACAAATCTTCCGATAAACAAAGCGTAAATACGCGATTTAACTAAACCTTGAAAAAATATTTATCGCGCATAAGTGAAAGGTGCATTTTAGGTTTCGCGTATAAATGAACAAGAGTTAACATTGTTTTCCTATATCGCTGGCCGGGCCCGTGAGAAAAACGCGCATAAGTGAAAAACGCGTATAACAGAAGTCGCGTATAAGCGAGAGATCACTGTATTTAACAACTCTAGAGTTACAATCCCTCCATTTTGGCGTCCCCTACTTGATCTTTAAAAAATCATTTCAGAGAAAATTCAATCGGAAACGGTAAATGATCTAACATAAAAAAGGACATAAAAAACAAAATCACTGCAGAGAAAAATTAATCGGAAATAGTAAATGGTTTAATATAAAAAAAAGAAGCACATTAAAAAAAATCATTTCAGAGAAAAATTAATCGAAAATAGTAAATGATCGTAAGAATGGTAAATATTTTATGACAAACTCGTCTTGTTTCAAACGACATGTCCTGAGCTGCCCTTGTCAACATCAATCGAGCTCGTACCACCAAGATTCGGAACTTCATCTTCAATATTTTATTCTCAATCTCTTACCAACTAAATAATGGATGGGATTGCAGCGATCATGCAATGGCTCCAGCCTTGGATTTACGACGGCACCGGAAATTAAAGAAACATTCTTGCTCATTTCCGTACAATTATAACTTATTTCCTTCTGATTGCTTCATGTAAAATAATTATGCGATTTCCTTTCCCTCAGTTTGCCTGCTGCTTGCATCAGAGATCGATACTTATGAGTAAGATTTTTTTTATTATTTGAATCTCTGTTAAAGAAATGATAGTTACGTCGAAATTATCTGAATTTATTATGTCTACTAGGTTTCCTGACATACGAAACATAGAGCATTCATTTCGTCATCGTATGTTTGTGAATTCCTTGACGAGGGCGATGTCAAGAAGATGAAATCAATCGAAAAAGTTTTGGCTCCTTTAAAAATCTAAAATAAGAAAAAACATCGAGGTGAAATAATTGTGTTATTTCCTTTCCCTACGATTGCTGCTATTTGTATCATAAAACAATACTCGAAAGTTTTTTTTTTGTTTTTTTGTTTTTTTTTTCGAGCAATCACGATTGCTTTTTGTTCTCACTTGACTGTTTTGATGTGCTATGATTTTATTTTTTCTCGCCAGCACCCTCTGCAGCATCACCGTCGACCGGCTCCTCACGATGCTGCTCCTATAGCGAAAACCGTCTCCAGATTGCATCCATATGCTACACACACGCGTATACATACACAACTACACACACATACACGCGTGCACACACAAATACATACTTACACACACATACACAAACACATACACACACAAACACATACACACACAAACACATACACACACTCAAACACATACACACATACATACACACGCATACATACAGACACCTACACATACATACAGACACCTACACATATACACACACCTACACGCAACTACCCACACACTCATCACACTCATGCCTGCACACAGACACATATGCCTACACACACATACACATTCCCCACCACACACAAACACTCATACACACAACTACCCACACACTCATACCTGTACACAGACACAAACACACACATACACATACCCCCTACACACAAACACACATACCTTCCCCCCCACAGACATACAAAAACACACATGCCTACATACATACACACACTCGTGATTGCGAAAATCATAATTTGAATTCAAGAGGTCAAAATTCAAACTATTTTATTTTATTTATTTATTTCATTTATTTTATTTTTTTGAATCTCTAATAACGAAAAAATTTCGCGGTATCGGAATTTATTATGACTACTAGTTTCCTGACATGCGACTTTCTCCCTCTGATTTGATAACCCTAAAAAAGTAGACTGGGTCCTGATAAGGACAGGATCGGCACTATTATTAGGACTCTTTTGTCCTTACTAAGACACCGAAGGTTCGGAGGAGGATATGATGATGTCCTGCAGATACTGCTAAATAAGGCCATGCAGACGATAAAAGGACTATCTTTCTATGTAGGACAGCAAAAAATCCCCAGATCGCGATTTTATCCTAATTAGGAAGCGAAACTGATGATAAGGAGCTGTCAAACAAGCAGTTGGTTATCGATGGGCAAAAGTGAAACAACAGTTATTACAAAATTGCCTGACCTTCTTTCAAAGTTAATGTTTCTTTAGGGTTCTCTGTAGTGTATGGTACAAGAATTATGTCGCTGTGCACCGTCATTTTTTACTGCGATTTGATAACCTTAGAAAAGTAGACCATAATTGGCATTGTAGAAAGTCATAATTGGCATTATTTGGACACCGGTGTCCTCATTAAAACAACGAAGATTCGGGTGGAGGATATGATCCTGTTCAGCAAATGATGCATACATATGCACGAATTGTGCACGGGAGTGACAAAATAAAAAAAGAAAATTAATTTGAATTTTGACCTTTTGAACTCAAATTATGTTTTCGCAATCACGAGTGTGTGTGTGTGTGTGTGTGTGTGGATGTGTGTGTAGGCATGTGTGTTTGTGTCTATGTGCAGGTATGAGTGTGTGGGTAGTTGTGTGAATGAGTGTTTGTGTGTGGTGGGGAATGTGTATGTGTGTGTAGGCATATGTGTTTGTGTCTGTGTGCAGGTATGAGTGTGTGGGTAGTTGTGTGTATGAGTGTTTGTGTGTGGTGGGGAATGTGCATGCGTGTGTAGGCATATGTGTTTGTGTCTATGTGCAGGCATGAGTGGGATGAGTGTGTGGGTAGTTGTGTGTATGAGTGTTTGTGGGTGGTGGGGAATGTGTATGTGTGTGTAGGCATATGTGTTTGTGTCTATGTGCAGGCATGAGTGGGATGAGTGTGTGGGTAGTTGTGTGTAGGCATGAGTGGGATGAGTGTGTGGGTAGTTGTGGGTAGGCATGAGTGTGGTGAGTGTGTGGGTAGCTGTGTGTAGGTGTGTATGTATGTGTAGGTGTCTGTATGTATGTGTTTGTGTGTGTATGTGTGTGCACGTGTGTGTGTGTGTGTAGGTGTAAGAGTGTATGCGCGTGTGTGTAGAATATGGACGCAACCTGGAGACGGTTTTCGCTATAGGAGCAGCATCGTGAGGAGCCGGTCGACGGTGATGGTGCAGAGGGTGCTGGCGAGAAAATAAAATGATAGCACATCAAAACAGTCAAATGAAAGCAATAAGCAATCGTGATTGCTCAAAAAAAAAAAAAAAACACAGTGAGAGAGAGAGAAAATAACAAGTTATCAGTGTCCCCGACGAGACCATTAATAAGAGATAAAATGGAGGTAGTGAAGACTTTAATTCATGAAACCAAGACCCCAAGTCACGTGGTAGATTTCAAAGCAAAGCATTGGAAGAAAACTTGTTTGTTTCGCTTGTTACTCGCAAAGCGTGACAAACATTCATCGTTGCTGAGTCACGTGACTTGGGGTCTGGATCAGCTTTTGCTAAGAAAATGATTCGACTTGCTCCCTCCATTTTAATTTCTGCTCTAAGAACGAGACGATAGATCTTTTGCCTGTCCATAGTAGTAAATATGGAATTTTTGACAATATATTTGAGTTTAACTAATTATGGTTTAATATGTTTTGTATCGGTTTCAGCAATATCTGTATTCCAGAGCACACTACGCGGGATGGACTAATTTTGAGGGACAGAGTTTGCGGAAAGGAGCCAGCACCGACATCTCAGAAGCTTCTTAGATAAGAAATATTCCACCGCAAAACGTGACGTTCTCCGAGAGTAGAGTAAACTAGCGACCCTTTATACTAAGAGATGCGACACAGGCTGAAATAGCGTTTCTGCGCATACTTCCGAGTCGAAAAAACCGTCCAACTCGAATTGGCGAGGGCGTCCGCGCCTGGCGCGTTATCGCTTGTTTGGCGCAGAGCAGCTAGTTTCATGCGGTCAAGAATGAATATTCCACGCTTAATTTTGCCGTTTATGTATCATATCGTGTTTTTTCTTTCTTTTTTTTTTTTTTTTCAAGGATTGATATATTTGGGACAAGTGGTATTTCACAATCTTGCTCTTTAGTCCTTCGAAATAAATCTTTGGCTGGGCCGGATTTACCTATAAGCTAAACAAGCTATAGCTTAGCCCCCCCCCCCCCGTTTTGTTGGGGCCCCTTACTCCCGACTCCCGATAAATTGCATGATTCGTTCCTTAAAAAAATTGAAAGGTACTTGAAAAGCCAGTAACCTAAGGCATTTAATTACAATAAACAAGCAATCTGCTCAATAAATTTAGTTAAGAGAGTAGTTAAATCTAAAACAGCTGAATTTTGATTTTTTTTTTTTTTTTTTTTTGCCATTTATTTTGCTTTGATACAGACTAATGAATGAAATATATTTTAAACACTACGCAAATCAAATCTTGTTAAAGGTTTATAAAAAATTTTAATAATAATATTGAGGCAAACCTAACACGGCAGCGCTGCGTAGCCTTCACAATATTGCGAGGTTATGTTTACCACCCCAACACATTTAACATATTAAAAATTCATTAATATCTATTTATGATATTTTAAATAAATTTCAGTGATGAATGAAGTTTCAACTACTTAAGTTTCAATTTTTTTTTACAAGAACATTTTGAATTCAAGCACATTAGCTTTTAATATCGTATGAGGAAGAAATCCGTAGAACTGAATTACGACGAAAATCGTTTTTTCGCTCAATTAAAATTTCATTCTGAAAAAGAATAATTGAGTGCATTATTTGTGCAAGTAATTTCAAAAAATTTCTATTTGGAAAAAAAACAAAAAAAAAAAAAAACCCGTCGAACTGAATTACAACGAAAATCGTTTCTTCGCTCAATAAAAATTAAATTCTGTAAAAGAATAATTGAGTGCATTATTTGTGCAAGTCATTTCAAAAAACTTCTACTTAAAAAAAAAAAATCTTTTTCTTTTTTTTAATTTTTTTACAAATTTTTATTTAATAAAAAATTATTATAGGATTTTAATTGGTGATAAAACTAATTATGACAGTGATAATACTAAAAGTTTAAAATGCGCTGACGAAAACGATGTGCTTCCATCGGGAATCGAACCGACGTCCTCCCTACCTCTAAGCGCGTCCCTTATCCACCATGCTACATAGCCTCGAGAACTGAGGAACTAAGTAATGTTCATATAGGATACTGCACATCGTGTTTCCAAAAATAAATATCGAAATTATCAGATATCATGATAATTTTAAAATAAACGTCGGATTTATATGTACTAATATAGCAGCAAACCCTGCGAAAACAGGAGGAAATAAAAAGAACTAAAATGTTTTTAGAATGTAGAAGCCAATTGATTCAAAAGTTCACGCTATCAGATTTTAAAAAAAGGCAAACGTACACTTACTAATGGTTTTAAAGCAATAACTTTATTATATAAATCACGTAAAAGAGAACCCTTCAATTATCCAGCTTCGTTTGTTTGTAAATACAAACTTTTTAACATTGAATACAGTAACCTGATTGGCGCGTGTTTAAATCCCGAATGTCGCCAAAGCATGCTTTTTTCATGAATCGGAAAATCCAGCATTAAAACTAATATTACAGGAAAGAAAACACTATGAATTTCGAAAGAAAGTAAGTTAACACATTAAAGTACATCCTAAATGTATTGGTTTGCCATCAAAGTCGAAAATATCGCTTAGGATACAAAAAACAAAACCTCGAACGTAAGCCTGGCAAAACAAAACAATTTTTCACAAATTCCTGGGGAAATTTTCTCCTTAGTGAACGCAAGATATAGGTAACCAACACGTCAAAGAATGTAAAACCAAAAATTAAATTGCATAGTTTTCCGTATTTTAAAAGGAATCCACCTTTTTTCTTTGAGCGCGTGTTGCCCGCAATGCAAATCCTATGGACGGGAACTTGAGCGTTGGACGGTTTTTGCCAGTGACCAATCAGCGCGCAGTACGCCTGTGTCGCATCTCTCAGTATAAAGGGTCGCTAGAGTAAACGGGTTAGGGCGGAAAAGAGGCGGGAAAAATAATTTCCTCGCAACTCATCGCGCCCATGCTTCTTTAATTGAGACTCATTTTCGTGGATCTCAATCTGAGCGCCGGCCCAAGCAGGAAAAGGCGCATAATAAACTCCTTCTCCAGATCTTCCCTATTCCGACGGGCAATCCATTTAATTCCGGGACAACTCCAGTTTCCCCATTTCCTAAATGGACAGCCGGGAAAATTAATCCATCAACTTGCCAGCGAAGAATCTGAAGGAAAACTCTCTCGCTCTCTCTTTCTCACTCCAGCATCTTCCTCACTCCCTCGACCAAATTAAAAAGCAACCGTTGAAAATTTACGAGTTCGTTTGCGGATTGGATGGCAACAGAACGAATATAACGGGCTGTCTAGAACGAATCTTTTCCCGTAAAAGGGAACTGGCATCTAGGGGTCGTTTCGCGGAGTGCCTTTAATGTGGTCTCCCCCACCCCCACCCTCCCCCCTCTCATCTGTGAGAAGTAGGGCTAGAGTGTTATCATTATCGCTCTGGGGAATTTCGCCAAGACGGACACCCACAGGATGGTAAGAAAAGGTGGCACTTCGCTGAATAATTGCCAAACATCCTGCGCTCAGAAAACCGTCTGATTTGAAGGGAAGTGCAATATAAAATGTCACCATACTCAGTTACAATTTGAAGACAGATTGTTTTGAATATAATACATAAATGTCATAGTTTTTGGTTATATTTTTTTTTTACATTTAATTAATTCAACCTTCAGTTGCAATTCGAAGACGACGGACGGTTTGTATGTAAGAATATACAAATCTTAAGTTTTGGTTTCATTTTTCTTTCTAGCATTTTTCAGAACAATACGTTAGTATAATAAAATATAATTAATGTACATTCAACGTAATCACGCTCAGTTCCAACTGAAAGAATGGCGGTACTGAACGTAAGAACAGAGGAATATTATGCTTTTGGTTTCAATTTTTCTCATTTGCAATTTGAAGACAGGCGGTTTCGAATGTAAGAATAGAAAAATCTTATAATTTTTATTTTATTACTCTCTCTAGCGTTTTTTAGAACATTACTCCAGTATAATGAAACATAATTAGTGTATATTCAACGCAACCGTGCTCAGTTGCAATTTGAAGACAGACAGTTATGAACATAAAAACAGAAGAACATCTTACTTTTGGTTTCATTTTTCTTTAACAAGGTTTTCTTTAACAATCATTTATCAGAACAATTGCGAGATTGTACGTTAAGTAGAGATTATAATTGCAAGGGAGTCATAACAAAGGTAAATTTAACCATACTTCGTTGCAGTGTGAAGACAGACGGTTTAGAATACTTATAAGAACAGAGAAACCTTCATGCTTTTGGAGGTTTGCTTTGAGAAAAGCGTCTGATTTGAATAGAAGTGCAATAAATGCAACACGCTATAATATGCAAATGTATGCTTATACTAAATGTATATTGAACCATCCTCAGTTGCAATTTGAAGACAGACCGTTTGGAATACAAGTGCAAGACACTTTTCGTTTCGCTTTTCTGTAACGCCATATATCTATCATTTCTCTGAACAAGTCGCAAAATATCGTAAATTGAAAAACGCTATTGGTTTCGTTGTTTTTTAACAAAAAAATTCTGGCATTTATCAGAAGAATTGCAAGCTACCGTGCGTAGGGAAAAGCGTCTGATTTGAAGTCCACAAGATGAAAAATGACAAACGTAGTTATTGCTTTCCGTTTCGGTTTTTCAAGTTTCCTTTGAGGTTCTTCCGCCATTAAACCCAATAAAATGAAAACCCGCAAAAAATTCAGATTAAAACTCTCGTAATTTTTCCGAGTTCAACCTTATTAAAAATCATGATCTGGTCAAGAAAAGATCAAAGTACACTTTATGATCCCATAGTTGAAAAAAAAATCTTCATCTTAAACTGATTAACCGGTAGAACTCGCGTGTCACAAAAGATTGCGCTGGATGCCCGTATGACCCTACTTTTATTTTTTGCTTAATGCAATTCATGCATGTATGTTTTAACGAAAGTTCATCGTCAATTTGTAAAACAGATATTTTGACACAATTTTTAAAAAACAATTTAAAAGACTTTAAATTGATCCTAAAACTCGTTTCCAAGAAGTATCAAACATTATTTCAAAAAACGAACGAAATAAAGAAAAATCACTTAAAAGACACTCAACATTAAAGACAACAGCACAATTGGAGTAAACCTTGAAAGTAAATTGTTCACATTTAACACAATAAATTAAGGTTTTTTGAATATGGCCCGCAGTTGGATTTTGTCTCCAGCTGCAGATTTCCTTCCAAGAAATTAATGATTTTTCAACGAATGAAAAATACTAACTATCGGCAGGTGCTTTTGAAAATTAAGACATTTAAAAATTAAGCTACTGAAGCTCTGGTTCAAATCTGTTGAATTACACACTCGAAAATTTTAAGTTTTATGTGACTGGGTGACTTAAGACCCCGTACTAGTTCTCATGGGTGAAGTTAAAGAGTTTATTTTCTTCGCATATTCCACAAGAGGAAAAATGACAAAGTAGTTTCGCTTTTCGTATCGCAGCATTCTGAGTTTCCTTTCACATTCTTGCACCATTAAACCCAGTAAAACGAACAACAGCTGAGATTAGTATCAAAATCTAGTATTTCTTCGAGTACAGCCTGGATCCGAAGACATAGTAAACCGAAGAAAAGATCAACACAACTGCTAAGTGATCCAATTGTTGAGAAAAAAAAATCTGAAAACTAAAGCATTAAAAGTTAGACATTTTATTTCCTCGCTCACTCCGCCAGATTAAAAATGATCAAGTTCGTTCCGATATCGGCATTTCAAGCTCCCATTTGAGGTTCTTCTACCATTAAAAAGAACGAAATGAGCAGAAACTAAAATTAAGCTCAAAATCTTATAATTCCGGCCTGGACCAGAAGACATGGCTCAGTAAAGAAGAGATCAACAAAAGTACACTTATTGATATCATTCTTTAAAAAACACACCTTAAGTTAGGCATTTTATTTCCTCCTCAAGATGAAAAATGAAAAATATTTTCTCTCTAAACTTACTCCGCAAAATGAAAAACGACAAGGTAGTTTCAATTTCCGTATCAGTATTTTAAGTTTCCTTTGAAGTTCTTGCGTCAATTAATCCAATGAAACAAACAACAGCTGAAATTTAGATCAAAACCTAGGAAATTTTAAGAATTCAACCTGGATCAGAAGACATGGTATATTGAGTTCAACCAGGATCAGGAACTCGATGACATGGTATATTGAAGAAAAGATCAACGAACTACATCAGCGATCCCATTGCAGAGCAAAAATCTTGATCCTGAATTATTTACGTTTGCATGTTTTATTTTCTCCACTTACTCCATCAGACGAAAGATGAGACACTCCCTCTCCTCCGCTGGCTCCACAAGATGAAAAACGACGAAGTTCATCATCCTTTTCCGTATCTACCTTTCCGAAGATACGGAAGGATGAATTTCCAGAATCGATTGTAAACCGACCTGTGACTGACCCGTATCTCGCAATCATCCACTTCTTCCCTCCATCCTCCAGAGCATCCCCCACAAACCATCATCAGGATTAGAGGAAGACAAGACGCAAACTGCTATCACAGGCAAACATTCGAAGCGTCGACACAAGAAGAATCAAACAGCAGAGTCCTCCGACTAGCTGTCACCATAAATCCATCAGAGGGGTTCTGTTATTCAGCGCTTGTGGGGTGGATATCAGGAAAAGGGGGGCGGGGCTAACGACTCGACACTTCTCCCTTTCCTCTGCATTTCGGATGGCGTTCCACATAGTTCGCCTGGCGTAATAGCTGACCATCGCTCACGCGGAGTTTGTCTCGCGACAAGGTAGGGGAGGTCAGACAGTGCTTGTGCAAACGGAGATTGGGGTTAGGGGTGGAGCTAAAATTGAAGATGGAATCCTTCGGATCCGTAGTAAGCGCCATCCTTCAGGACCCGAATGATTGCAAGATCTTCTCGGTTTGGTATGCCCTGAACGACGTACGTGTTTATTTAATTAGAAAACAAAACATAAGTACATGACAAAAACATCTAGTGACACATGATCCTGGTTACAAATAAAATCCTTGACTACATATAAACTGAATTCAACGGCTAAACAATTCCGGTTCTACGATAAGGCGAGAAAAAGAAAGTTATTTTGGAAAAGAAAGTTAATAAGCGAAATAGCTTTCCTGTAGGCCTCTTTATCGATGAAGATGAAAAGCTTCCATTGCGCTCTTAAATTACTTGAAATCACAACATGGAAATTTGAGGTGAAAACCATTCTACGTAATCAAACGATATCCCACAAAAATACAGAAAAATAAAAAATCGTCTGAACCAGAAAATCGTCTGTCAAGGTATGACGGGAGAAATTTGCTTCTACATTTGAGCGAAGTCATTGCCTTTTTGAAACTTGAAATTGTAACGCTAACTACAGTGGATTAATTAACACAGAACTCCAGTAGGTAACGTTCACTGTTGACCATTTTTTCGTTACTTCATTCCACTGAAATGACAGAGGCTTACCAGTAAAACAGTTCAGTTACCGGATCGAGCTCAGCCTTGTCAAGATTAAGCCTCTCCCTGCATGTTAAACATAACCAAAACATATTATCAAATTTTCATGCCGTGGCGTGAGTTCCATTATTGAAACACGCGGGTTACTCGATCATCGGCTATTATTTATATGAGGATTCATTTTAATATCCTTAGTATAATAGGGTTTCCCCCAGACATTTTTAGGCAGGTCGGCGCACTGCCCGTTTTTTTACATCTTCACCTCTCAATGCACCCTCCTTGCCCCTCTTTTGAAGTTTAAAACAACGTAATTACAGAAAACAAATCTTTGTTCTTGGCAGGTAAGAATTCAGAAAAGCCTGGCATTGAAACGTAACTCTCACGCTTCTCTTTTCAGAAGAATGGCGTGGGAATATTAACAATAATAAATTTAATTAAACTTCCAAAAAAAGAGGGGGGGGGGTTGAAAAACAATTCATGATTTGAAATCGTGTTTTTACACAATATACGTCATAAAACATAGAAACATTTACAAAATCAATCTCTTAGCAGTAGTTATTAGTTTTTCAATTATCAAATGAAAGTTTTGCTACTACAAGACATTGATTTTTCCATCGGTAAATTCGAGTTTGATTTGAACTTACTCAGTTTTTTTCAAATTTATGAAATCAGACATTAAACTATTTTTTATAACGAAAGGAAATAATGATATTGAAAAATACTTGGATTTTGTATGTATTTTGTAAAGAAAAATAAATAAATAAATACAGGATTAATAAAACAAAATGAAAGAACATTTTTATACAAAATTCTTTTGCATCCCTTAATTGAATTGAAGTGCCCTTTAATCAGGATACACTCTGCCCCAATTTCCTCAGATCACCCCCAAAAAAGGGGCAAAAGACCCCCTTACGAACATCCGAATGCAACCAAAAGTGAAGGTGCACAACTAGGCCCCTCTAGGAATATACGTACCAAATTTCAACTTTCTAGGACGTACCGTTTTTGAGTTATGCGAGATACATACACACATACGCACATACATACGTACATACGGACGTCACGAGAAAATTCGTTGAAATTAACTCTGGCGTCGTCAAAATGGATATTTCGGGTGTCTGTAGGTTCTTAGGCATATATCCACGTGTGGTCGGGTCGAAAAAAACATTCAACATTCATTCGGTGGTGAGAAAAATGGAAATTAGGCTGATTTTTGAGTGAATTTTTTTTTTGCGAATACAATACTTTCTTTTTTGTAAAAGGAAGTAACAAGTACTACTACAAAGAATATGCAATCCAGAAGAAAGCGCTAAATAAATAAACACAATTTTTACATACAGAAAAAGCAGGCGTTTATATTTATAAATTTTTCTCTTTACTTCCGTAGAATACAGTATGGAAAATCCTACAAATATATTTTCTTACCACTGCCTTAATATTTGTCAACAATGTTCATTTAACGTTTGATTTGGTTAAATTCGTATTAAAAAAAATATTGTATTTTCTTCTACTAGGTATTTTTTTATTCACCCTCTTTGCCGTTAGCAAGGGTCTGCCCAAGAGGGGTCATGGTGCAGATTACGCCATTGAAATTTTTAGGCGGGTCTCTTAAAATGGTTTTGATGTAGGGTACTTCATCATATTAGAGGGGGTGTGCAAAACGCATGGCGAGATGGACATCCATGGTTCGTGGGCAGTATTTAAATTAATTTATTTCATTTGTAAATTTTCTATGATAAATCTAATTTCAATATTTCATTAAAAATTATGATTTAGTTATTCACTCATAACTTTGCAAATTGGTTTAGTTAATACAGAACGAAAATAAATCGCAAATAAACTTTACAGAAAGTAATAATTCGCAAACGTTAACATTTGATTTTTTTTGCGGATAAAAATGTGTCGACATTGCAGTCTTTACCAGCGGGAGATTTTTTTTAACGTACTAGTTAACCTTTCAGCAATATTGTCTAGACTGTCAGAAAATCAATGTACTCCCAACTGATGTAATGAAGCAAAACGAAAATCAAATAACCCAAAATGAAATTACATCTACGCGCCAGAAACAAATCGGACCAATATTTCCGTGGCTTATCAGCGACATCCTGGAAAACCCATCAAACCTTTTCAACGTTTCCATTTCCAAAACGCCACACTCATATTAAAAGGAAAACTCCCGTTTTGTTGATACTGATCGATATCGGACCTACTAATGGACATCCGCCATCAACCGATGCTTCGCTTGCAAATCGCATTTGCCAATCCTGCCTCAGCCAAACCCTTCATTACGGCCATCATTAGCGGAGCAGCAAGCAGCATCAACCCATTCCGAATCGAAATAAAAATTTCCTCTACCGTTTTCTATACGAACCCGACGGTGGCATTGCCCAACCAGTTAATGGCTCTTGTTCTTTTAATGAAGCCGGAGGACAGGAGGGGCCAAAAAGTGTCATTAGATGTCATAAGCACTTCGTGTCCGGTTTTATCTTTACCCAAACACAGCTCGGAGGGACTTGTAGATATTAATGAACGAGATCTCAGCAGCAAATCACATTTGTAATGATAGGCTGGCAAGAGCAGGCCCGGCAATTAAGTATTCCAGGCAGCAAAATATCGCAGTTCGATATAAATTGCCGGCCATTACGTAGGCCATGGTGTTCTTCCTTCCTCTCACTTGAGGTTGTGGACATCGATCCTCGCGATGAGGGGTTCCTGTCTCAGGTCATGACCTCGCGTGTGTGTCTCGAGTCCATGGGAGAGTCTGGGAATGGGATAGAAATTAGAACGATCGTTTGCTGAACTATGGATTCGAACCATTGGTGGGTCGCCAGTCAAGTTCGCTACAGTCTAATAAACAACCTACTTGGTTTTATATTTGTATGAGTTTTTGCTACTTACTTCGAAAATTATTTTATAAAATATCACGAAACCAAGCGAAAGTCAAAGTTTTGTTTTCACATTACAAAGCCCACGTATTCTTCCGTCTTCTTACTTGAGGTTGTGGACATCAATCCTCGCGATGAGGGATTCCTGTCTCAGGTCATGACCTCGCATGTGTCTCGAGTCCAGACGATAAAATCAGAACGATCGTTTACCGAACTATAAGTGGCGACCCACTGGTCGCCAGTCAAATTAAATATCAAGTTACATATAATTAAGTATTTTGTAATTTTTAGCTCATTAACACCTCGGTACCCCAAAACCTTTAAAACAAAATAAGTTTTCGGTTTTTATATTCAAATCAATAGCTTTCAAGCAACACCGAATTCATATTTCTATGTGGAGAAAAAGTAACTCAATTTAAATATTGATTGGGCACAGGAATGTATTAAAATGTACGTACAATTTTACTTTCAAAAGTGATTTCCTCAAAACGTCAGTTTTTAAAACATGTTCCTTATTTTAGAAATCTATTATACATATTACTTTGAAATTTTCACCACACTTTATTTATATGTTTATAATTATACTCAAGTGAAATTTTTGCTTTAGGGATTACAAGTTTCCTAAACAGCCGTTTTTATGGTCAAACGGTCTTTCTTTTCATTAAAAAAATATTATTGGTTAAAACTAAATAAATATGAAATAAACGGAATAGCTTTAAAATTTGCCTTCAGTAGACTTTTAGATGTCTCTTGAAAACACTGAAAACTGTAAATATCTATCATTGAAACGCTTTGAGAAAAAAGTATATAAAGTTTAACAATTTAACATTATGCCTAAACAGAGTTTCGACTCCGTTGAAAAAAGTTACCAAATTGCTTGAGATCTTACTTTCAAAATAAAAAAAAAACTTTATGTTTGTTAATTCCACAAATAATCCCTAAGATAATCTCTGAGAATTAATACGAATGATTTAAAAAAAAACACTGAGATGGAGAACAATATTACTGAAGATCGAATAAAATGATATCTTTAACAAATGATAAAAATTACGCAAAAAATTATTTATGACAAGCAAAAATCAGTAAAGAAAAGCTCAAAGCAGGATGTTTCTATGCAAGAAAAATATTTCTAGTTTTTTAAAAAATAATTTTTACCAATTTGAAAATGTTGCTAAAATGCTGCAAATTTTGAAATGAAAATCTTTTTCTGCTTGTTAGTTAAAATAACATTATAAAACTCGAGGATTTTTGAATTGAGTTAGAAAGGAAAAAAAAGAAAGAGCAGTTTTAGAGTCAATTCAGGGGAATTCCGGTATTCTGTTAAGAGCAGTATGTTTCTATGTAAATGAAATATTTCTACGATTTAAAAAAAAAAACTTTCTGCCCGATCTAAAATGTTGCTAAAATGCTGTAAATCTTTCATTTAAAATGGTAAACCTTTGGACCTTGTTGGTTCTAATGACACTAGAAAACTCTAGCATTTTTAAATTGAATTAGAAGAAAAGAAAACGAGCTGATGTGTACATCACATGACTTCCTTTTACTCCAATGTCATTTCCTAATTACTGGCAATTTTAATGTGGTTAAATTGTTTACTCCCTAAATATCACCAACAGTGGCCATATTAAAACCAAATGTAAAAAAAAAAAAAAAAAAAAAAAAAAAAAAAAAAAAAACGCCAAATTTGTCGCTAGGTTGGCGACAAAACTTGGCGACCAAAAGACTAGCGATATATGGCCAAGTGTCCGACAAATTATATCACCACTTGAGTTTACATCGAAATTAATAATGATTTTAAGACTCTCTTAGTAACATCCGAATGCAACCAAAAGGGAAGATGCACAACTAGGCCCCACTAGGAGTCTATGTACCAAATTTCAACTTTCTAGGGAATACCGTTTTTGAGTTACGCGAGATACTTACACACATACGCACATACTTAACGTACATACAGACGTCACGAGAAAATTCGTTGTAATTAACTCGGGGATCGTTAAAATGGATATTTCGGGTGTCTATAGCTCCTAGGCATATATCCACGTGTGGTCGGGTCGGAAAAAAAACTCAACATTCATTCGGGGGTGAGAAAAATAGAAATTAAGAACGATTTTTGAGTGAAAATTTTTTTGCGAATACAATACTTCCTTTTTTGTTAAAGGAAATAAAAAGAAAAGAAGAAGCAGTTTCAGATTCAATGCTGGTTTTGGAACTAGAAAGAGATACAAATTTCTCTCACAGAAGACATTAACAAGATGTTACGCCGAGGAATAAATCCTCACCCTCGCGCAAAAGTGACAACTTCTTTAACAAAGAGGAGACACGTGCTCTTCCGGTAATAACAAAAAAAAAAAAAAACTTTCACCTAAGGGAAAGGACATCACGAAAGAGAGCATTCCGGAACGACCTGACGCATTTTCGATCTTAGAAGGAGAGGACAGTCCGGGAGAGAGCCGTTCCGTCCTCCCAAACGTCAAGCAAATCGCCGGATTAAGGGTCAGGCAGGGTCCGAATGGTCTCTGGCAACCGGACTTGTTCACTTACTGTCAAGTGTCAACGAATTCCATTTTGTTAAAGGGGACAGAAATATAAAAGGAATCAAATAGGAGTTGACAGTGTCCGGGAAGCTTTCAGAGTTAATGTTCTGCTTCGCGGGATATTTTATCTCCTCTGCACTTTCAAGCCATTACGGATAAAGATCTAAAACGAAAGGTCAGGGATTCACCCCCCCCCCCAGTCGTCTGCGCCTTTTATTTTCCTAGATGGGATTCGAATCCAATCGATCAAGAAGAGCTTTCCAAAAGGGAAGGAAGCAACGTTTTTTGGCTCTTCGTTTTAATCATTGCACGAGGTTTTGAGTGGATTTGGTGCTGGCAACCATTTTTTCTTCTCCCCTCCTGCACACACTGGGCCAGACTCCATCGAAAAATGCAATTAAAGACTTTGGGGCGCAATCGCCAAGAGAAAGTTGTCAAGAAAATAGGATTAATCCGGCGGAAAACGACGAAACAAGTTAAGATTCCGGGTGCTTATAAATGAAATTTCGGATTTTTCCCTGTCAACGCAGCTGCCAACTGGGCCAAAAAGAATGGATCATTATATTAAGAACGATCGGCGTTATATAGGTGTGAACTGCTGGAAAAAGAAACGGCGTGTGTGTTAAACAATAACATTACCGAAGAGGGGCTGTCCATAATTGATGTTAAATTTTTCCAAATGAGGCAGTGAGAAGCAAAGGGATGGAAGTGGACGGTTTTAAGTTTTGAGTAAAATGAATTTCAAGTTCAGATCCCAGGTTGGTTTTTATTGAAAAAAAATTTCTGAATCACGCTGTATACGAGGCGTGTTTTTAAAGTAAGGTCCGTTTTGAAATAAAAAAAGAACGAGTACAGGTAGAGCAAAGAAATTTATTGCACAAAAATCTACCACCCTTACGCTATTTTTCGACATTGCTCCCGAGATTTTCCAAGCATTTGTCACAGCGTGGTACATGTTTTTGTATACCTATTCGTACGAAGTTTCCGCCTGTGTACTCAAAAATGAAGACTCTTACAGGGATTTTACTGGGACGTTTTTGAACATCCTCTGGTCCCCACCTCGCTCGAAGCAACTTTCATTTGTTTCGGCATCTACAGTCTTTCCTAGGTGGTCTGTGGCGCAACAGCAATAATGAGCTCAGAGAACATGTTACCCCACGGTGGACTATACAGGCGGCAATTTTCTACGAATAGGTATACAAAAACCAGTACCAAGCTATGACAAATGCTTGGAAAATCACGGGAGCAATGTCGAAATATAGCTTAAGGGTGGTAGATTTTTGTGCAATAAATTTATTTGCTCTATCTGTACTCGTTCTTTTTTTTTTATTTCCAAACGGAACTTACTTTAAAAACGTCCCTCGTAGCAGCATCTACCGGAGCTACTAGTGCTATTTCTTGCCCTAAAGCAGAGAAGAGGTTCAACTATCATTTACACAGTTATCTGCAAATTTGAAGTTTTGTCTTTTACATCCCTTTGCTTCTCAGTGCCACAAATATATTTGCCCCTCAACACTTAGACGCAAAGAGTGATACACTTCCCCTTTCCCCCTCTCCTTGTCTTATGTCAAGTTATATCCCATGAACATATTGTTATTAAAAAAAAAAAAAAACTTTATTTCAATAATCATGTGTAATATTACATTTCTAGTTGCCCCCTCTTTCCTCTTGTCACAAACTGCTACCTTTATTTCATTAATATTGTCTGATATCACACTTCTTGTCACCCCCTCCTTTTGTCACAAACTGCCACTTTTATTTCAACAATGTGTGATTTCACACTTCGTGTTGCCCCCTCCCTCCTTCCTCTCCACAAACTGCCACCTTTATTTCAACAATGTCTGATGTCACACTTCTTGTCACTCCCCCCTTTCTCTTGTCCCAAACTGCCACCTTTATTTTGTGACCCACCCTAAACCTATAAATCTGCCACTGGTCGTATATGGTAAAACACATATACATAATAAATTTTAAAACATAAAAATTTAAAAACAAAATACTGAATTACTGCTGTCTATATTTAATGGCAAACGTAATAATGACTTTATTTTTAGAGATCAATTTTAAGAGACTTTACTTTAAGAGATTATATTGCAAGAATCAATCTAATGTAGTACATAAAGTAAATGTCAGTTATTTTATTTTGATCATGGCTGTCCCCCCCCCCCCAATTATGCTTGTGCAAGTGTTTTAGAGGCACAGCGGGAGTGAGGGGTGCCAGGGTCAGGCTGTAAGAATCCATAGTAATCGTACGTTGCAAATCTTAATATTGTATTTTATGCAATTATTACCCCCCCCCCCCCGCCTCCTCAAACACACACCAGAAGATAATCTGCCGGCGATAGTGACGTGTTTTTATATGTTTGTATGATAAAGCAGCGGCGTCGCTGGGGGAGGGCGCGAGAGGGGCGGTCCAGGTTTTACCTTTCTGAGGGACGACACTCAAAGTGGAATCGCAAGTTTTTGAAAAATATGAAGCTAAAATGCATTTTTAAGCCTACGAATTTGAAAATTTTCAATGGGAAAACCCCCAAACTCCCTACTCTTGCTTGCTTTTTTGTACATTCGCCCACTTGAAATTTCGTTATTACACAAATGTAGTTGTTTCTGAAAATTGCATGAATTTCACATTTTTATAAAATTTTATTTATTTTTTCTTTTGCGTTCGTAGGGGGGAGGGAGGTGATACCAAAAATTACCGCCCCGGGTGTCACCCATGCGAGGTACGCCACTGGATAAAGTTTTGAAATTTGAGACAAAATATGGAAGATAGTCATTTAGTTTTGTATTAGCAAGAAAAATATTTAGAAAATTAACTTTTTTTTTTTTTTTGTTATGCGAAAATGAGTTAAGAACTCGCTAAATGTTATTAAGTTTTTACTCTTATTATCAAGAAAAACAATAATTTAAGAGGATAGGCTAATGGGGCATTCCACGGTATTTTTGACATTATGTCGAGTCCGTAACGTGACCTTTTTTTGCCATAACTTTTTAATTTACCGTTTGATTTGCAAAAAATTTAATTTGAGCTGGTGTGTTGGTAGGAAAAGATCAAAATAAAATAATATGCTAATCAAACAGTAAATTAAAAAGTTATGGCAAAAAAGGTCACGTTACGGACTTTACACAAATGTCAAAAATACCCTGGAATACCCCTAATACAAATGGCATTCAACTATTCAATTTCCGATTACAAGCAAAAAACAAGTAATCAGTACCATAACATTTAAAAACTAAAAATAATCGTTTTTTTTTTTCCTATTTTTCTTTCTTTTACTCCCGGTCAGAAAAGATAACAATGTGACAATATCAAAGACGTTTTTAAAAAGTCAAGACAGCGACATTAGTCGTAACTTTCCCTTATCGTCACGACGATTTCAGCTATGTTGATTTATTTTGACTGAGACTCGTTTTTAACAACATGCCTGGTGCTTGGAATGATAAGAGTCAATTGTACACGAAAATACTTTAAAAATCACAAAAATAGTATTTATTTCTGGACTGCAAAAAAGGGCGAGGCAGGACGGATGCTCGTCTCCTTTTCTTTGGGTGTAAAACTATTTTTGTGGCAAATTAAATTTTAGTGGGTCGTAACTAAAATGACCAGATTTTTTTTTTCTCTCAAAACGGGACGTTTTAGAATTTTAGGCTGTCAATATTATTCAAAAAAAAAAAAAAAAAAAAACAAAGCCTAATTTAATAGTTTAATTAATATGTAACAGAAGAATATTGATGGTAGGCTTCTTCAAAAGCAATGCTTCTTTTTCAGAAAAAGTGCTCAGAACCATTTTTTTAAATTAAAGTGAAGGATCTCGGAACGTTTTAGAAATTAAGGCAATTGATATTTTTATTTTAAAAAAAATAATCAAATTTAATAGTTTTATTAATATGTCACAGAAGAATATTGATGGTATTCTTCTTCAAAAGCAATGTTTCTTTTTCAGGAAAAGTGACTAAACCGTTTTTTTTAGAGACGTACCGAGTAGCACTTTGGTCAAATAGCCGAGTACCGAGTACTCGGCCTTAAACTACTCGGCCGAGTTAACAAGTACCAATTATGTTTTAAGAAGAAAAACTGACACACACGTGATCAATTTTGAACTTATTGGAATAGTAGTATAGACCTCTTTGTCCATATAAAAGTTTTTAAAACTAAACTCCTGCTGAAATTTCATTTCGCATTATTTAAAAAATTTTGTTTATGTCAAAAATTTTACAAAAAAATTCTTTTTAAAATTAAAAATAAATAAGTGAAAGATATGATTAAGCAAGTTGGAATTAAGACAAACTATACCAATCTATTTTAGTTCTAGTACGCCAAACATAAATAACTTTTAAAAGCAAATGTGCAGGAACACTGCACACACGTGTTTCTGCGCTACAAGAAACGTCTTTATCAGTGCATAAAATGTGAGCTAAAGAATGTTAAGACATTCGACAAAAAAATCCGACTTTTGTCGGATGCCTTTAAATCTACAAGCTCACATTTTGTGCATTGAAAAAGGAATTCCCTGTAACGCCAAAACACGTGTCTGCAGTGTTCCTGCACTATGCTTTTAACGTTGTTTTATTTCCCTTTTTTTAAGCAAAGGAATTTTTATATTCCTTATAACTAATTTTTGTTTGTAGCAAAAATCTATTTTTAAGTATAAAAAATACGAAATTTTTACATTACCTTTTTTCCACAATTTTTAATAAATAAGTTTTATTAACTTTGGGGACATTAAAATAAAGATTTATTCCATTAAAGCATTAAAAACTTCATTATTCTTAAAATTTAAAATTGACTTGTAAATGATTGCAGAATATTAAATATGCTTGCGCTTTTTTATAAATTTTAATATTTGTCTTGGACAATATTCAATTTTTTGCAACTACTCGGTATTGGTCGAGTATCTGATCAAAATTTGGCCGAGTACCGAGTACTCGGCAAATTGGCCGAGTATGCCGAGTACCGAGTAGTTACCGAGTACTCGGTACGTCTCTAGTTTTTTTTTCTTTTAATGTACAACATTTTAATTATCTGCCATAGTTTTTAACTAATCACCAAAGCGGCCATTCATAAAAACTTTTTTCAAAAGTATTGCGCAAGTTATTCTTCTCCATAAGTAAAATAAGTTAAAATGGAAGGGAAGCAACTTTTATTCTCTTTTAATGATGCTCTTTCTCCCTTCTAATTCTGACGCATGTAGCTATTTTCACGGTTTTGGGACCGAGGTCAGTTTACGACTGACCCTAGCGAAAGGTTGTTTTTTAAATGTAATTCATAAAAAAACATAAACCAACTAATGATCAAGGATATAATTCTTCGGAACAGAAATTCCAATCACAATAAATTGCATTCAAATAGCACATCCATAGAATTATGAATTTTCGCATTGCAACACTGCTTACTGAAAATAACCACAAGCAATGAATGCATGTCTAATAAGGCAATTCGTATTTAAAAAGTGATTTCGAAAGAGATGTTATCTTCAAAAACGAGATACGAAGACACTTAATGACGAATGATTGCCTAATAATTAATCCAAAGCAGGTGTTATTCATAAAGCTATAAATCATGCACCTTGAATCAGAGTATCAAATTAGTTACAGCATGCGGGATGGCTCAAGCCAACGCCGAATGATGAAACTAATTGATAAAATCTGAACATGCGGGTCGTATTTAAATTGCTGTGTGAGCTGATGTGTTGTCATCATTTATGGAAATCGGATTGGAGTCAACGACACAAAATGCAGACATCTGTCCACAAGGGGTCGGTCTGTTAATTCATTGTAGAAATTCATAGGGTTTTTCAAAATCTTTAATGCTATTTGTTGTTGGATCAGTTTTGGAAGTTGGATGGATATAGACATCAGAGACGCAACAGGAGTTTTTTTCTGGGGAGTGTTGGTTCATAAAAAATACTTAAGTTACATATGTGCAAGCAAAAGTTGATGTGAAATCACGCGTTCTAGTGGGGTTTTAATACTCTGGTTGTACTCCGAACAGTCCAGTACAGTTTTAGTTTCCCTAACAAACAGGTATAACTGCCCTAAAGGTGTAAATGCACATGGAATACTGTTGACATCTTCGGAAAAAGACTTAAAAATTAAAAAGAAGTTTATCAATCAACATATACACATCAATTACATTATAAACAATTTTAAATTTCGGACCGGAAAACTTTTTTTTTTTAATTTTTCGACTGTTTTATTTAAATACTCAACTTTAATTACTTAAAAAATGTATTCGAGGCGAAATAGGCACACACGTGAAATGAAAATGCATTGTAAACGTAATCCTGCTACCGTTTATTATTTCACATTAAACTATACATCCACCTACTTACTCTTAAAAGAACTGAAAGGAAGTCTTTTTGAAAATAGTTTCCTATTGACGGCGAAGAAGTTAGCATTCATTAATCAATTATAAAACAACGAGCTGATGTGTGCTTCACATGATTTCCTTTTACTCCAATTTAATGTCATTTTCTCATTATTGGTAGTTTTAATATGATTTAATTGTTTACTCTCTAAATATCACCAACAGTGGCCAAATTGGAATCAGATTTTTAAAAAAAATCGCCAAGCCCAAAATCACCAAAAGACTGGCGATATATCGCCAAGTGCCCGCCAAATTATAACACCACTCGAATTTACATCGAATTAACAATGATTTCCCCCCAAAAAGGGGCAAAAGACCCCCTTTGTAGCACTCTAATGCAATCAAAAAGGAAGGTGCACAACTAGAACCCACTGGGAGTCTACGTACCAAATATCAACTTTCTAGGACATTCCGTTCTTCAGTTATGTGACATACATACACACATACGCACATACATACGTACATACAGACGTCACGAGAAAACTTATTGTAATTGACTCGGGGATCGTCAAATAGATATTTCGCGGTGTCTGTACGTTTCTAGGCACATATCCACGTGTGGTCGGGTTAAAAAAAAAACTCAACATTCATTTGGGGCTGAGCAAAATGGAAATTAAGGCCGATTTTTGGGTGAAAATGTTTTCGCGAATATAATACTTCCTTTTTTGTAAAAGGAAGTAAAAATGAGTGGGAAAAAATAAATGACAGCTATTTAAGCTTGCATTATTCACAGACAAAAACAGTCACTTTATTTTAAGCCACAGAACTCTTGTTTTATGATATATATATTAGATAAGAGCAAAGAAACACACCGAACAACTTCAAACAAAACAATAAACGCTCATTCATCAGCTGTGGCTACAGACCCTGTTTCGGTTGCCAGATTCCACAACAAGAACTCCAAACGATTCTCATGCACGCGGCGGGCTCTCGGAATAAACACTACCGAAAACAACTTCATCCACAGCGCTTACCGCAGGTATTATCATAATTTACGCATAAAAGACTACACCATCCATCCTTGCAAAAACAATATGCGAGCCCCAAATTGTCTTTCTCGACGCTGGATAAAAACCACGCACCGGTCCACGCTCAAAAAAACTTTGTTATGGAAAATTGCAAAAGTGGTCCGTATTATGTATATTTAACGATAAACAGCTCAAATTTGATGGATAGTATGCATCCCCCTCGTCTTATTGTCTGAGACGAAGCAGAAATGCAAAAATTTCAACAATGTCTCTGAAAAAAGACAGCGCCTAGGATTTTTGTTTTTACTTCTTCTGCATGGCGCGCAGCTGAGGGGGAAAAGAAAGCAGTCTTTTGTTGCTTGATATTTTATTTGAGAATAATATTTCCATTTGCGTTTGTTTCCCAGCGAGAAGACTTCATTTAAAACTCTTTATCATATAGAAGATTTCCGTTTTGTGTTTTTGATAGTTCGACGAAAACAGCTCGAGGAAGTTCTGTTTCGGTGAAGCATTTTCGCTTTTGCTGGATAAATGTAAGTAAATGAAAATTGAAGGACAATGCAAATTTTTTTTCATAAATATTTGAAACATTTTGTTCTTTGTCTTCGAAGTTCTTACTTCAAATAAATCCACGACGTATGTTAAAAAGTCCATCTTAATGTTTTCTTGTATTGGGAAAAAATACAATCGATTATTTTATTAGAAATGGTAATTAGTTCTTTTAAATTCGTAAACAAAATATTCTCATCTTGCAAAAAAACCATTTTTTAAGCGATCGAAAATGCTTAATATTTAATTCGGCCATCGGTAGAGTTTCAGTTAAACTAACTTTTTTGGGTTTGCTGACTTTCCAAAAGGAAAGTCATCTAACTAAGAAGATCTTAGAACGTGAATAATGACTTCTTTGCGTGCATTTTAAACCAAGAATATTTTCAAAACTCTTATCATTCTTAGGAATACAATATTATATGACAAGAATAGATTTTGTCCAGTTTCAGTTGATCGTCTGAATCAATGCATACAAAAACATAATTTTCAGAGCTCCATGCATTTTAATAGCACATCTTTTACATATAGAGTAAGAAAGATTTCGTAGGTTACAGACAAAGTTGTACGAAAAATCGGTTATTCTGCTAAGTGTCGTTAGAACTTCCATCTAAAAGCTATAGTTTCTAACTTACAAACAATCCTAGTTCATGTATTATTCTTCCTTTGTCCGTATTTCATCACGTGATGTAGAGATAAAAACATGATCGATAGACTTAAAAAATAAATAAATCAATCAATAAAATAAGTCTATGGACAACTAAACCGAGGAATGTGTTAAAATGAATGTGAATGAAAAAAAGAGAGGAAGCAGCACGCGAGGACCACGTGAATTTTTGGAGCAGAAACATAGGAGAATCGGAATTTGAGTATGTCCCCCCCCCCCCCCAAGAGAGCTCTTTGAATATTTCGTGGCAGGACTGCCATTTATAAAATTACCAGGTCATTCTCGAAAAAGTTACAACTAGAGCTTTCGATTGTTTGAAATACATATGTTTCCTGCAGCTTCTAATTATTTTTATGTAAAAAAAAAAAAACTATTTTTATAAATATTGAATTTATTAAAACTTGTGCACTTTTTAAGTGGGAATTAAAAAAAAATTCTTGGCAATTACAAAAAAAAAAAAAAAAGAGAATCGTCGAATGAATTCTAACATTTTTTGACAATGGTCCACATGGAACACTGAAACTAAAACAATTCTTATGTCACATCTTTCTTGCTTATCGTGGATTAAACGAAGGTATTGTTCCTAAACAGTGGCGTAGCCAGACGAAATTTTGGAGGGGCATATGGTTAGTTTTAGTCCGATTCTATGAGAAGCCAGCCCCCCGAGGGGGGGGGAGGCACGGGAGGTGACTGTGACCTCCCAAAAACGTCCTATTTCGGCAAACTTTGTCTGACGATTCGGCAAATTTGGAGACATAATTGCAATATCGGAAACATGCCCGAATTTTCCTTTAAATTAGATATGTACCTTTGTGTGCATATCCGCATTTTATCATTCGGCAAAGTTTGGTGTTCCATTCCGTAAATGAGAATTTCCCACTACCAAGTTTTTAGTGCCCAAACCTGACTAAACCCCTGGTGGACGATTCGGAAAAATTATCATAATTCCACAGAATTTGGAGTTATATTCAGCAAAATTTGGAGTTCCATTCGGCGAAATGAGGCTTTCCGCGAAACCAAAAAATTTCAGCTCAGGGCTTCCCAGTGTTGCCAGATTGGGGGAAATTTCCCCATTTTGGGAAAATCCGGTGCTCTCTGGGGAAATTTTGGGGAAATGGGTTTTAAGGGGAATTTTTTGGGGAAAAAAATTTTTCTTGGGGAAAACTTGGGGAGAAAAAAAATTGGTTATTTCTTATCTCTCGGTCAGGCGCTTGTATTTATGACTAGTGGCACCCGCACGGCTTTGCCCGTAGTAGAAAATTAAAAGGTATTTTGGTTCCCCTGTATATTTACAAATAATGCATGATGAATTTCTCGCCAATTGGCTTGCTCATGCAACGGTTCCACATTATGATAACTTGGTAACTTAGTCGACCATCTTAGGGTAATTTTGCTCGGGAAAATAATCTAAAATAATCTCTAAAAATTGGAATAGGAAAAGAACAAAATTGAATTTTCGAAAAAGCGCTTAAAGGTGCACACCCCCATGCTACAAACTAATTCTTTGCCATATTTCATGAAAATCGGTCGAAAGGTCTAGGTGCTATGCGTGTCACAGAGATCCTGACAGAGAGAGAGAGAGAGATCCAGACAGAGAGACTTTCAGTTTTATTATTAGTAAAGATAAAAAAAGATAAAGATAAAGACAAAAAAAAAAAGCGAAAATGGGAAGAAAAAAAAGTTGGGGAATTTTATAAGAAAATTCGGCTATTTGGGGGAAAAAAATTTTTCAAGAGACAAAAATATTAGAGGAAGTCGATTCATTTTATGAAAATATTAGTGGAAAAATAATTTTTGAATTTGGGGAATTTTGATAGAAAACATCGCTTTTTGGGGAAAAGTTGGAAGGAAATTGGGGAAATCTGGATTTGACCATCTGGCAACACTGGGCTTCCCTGGCTGGGATTGGTGAGTGATACGTCTCGATCAGCAAGTGACAATTCCTCCGACAGCCCCGTCAAAACAACAACCTTTCGGAACGTGTTGGAACAAAATTTCTGCGGATTAAAAAAATTCTCCCCGCCTCAGCTCCCATAAATTGGCATCCAGAACACAATCCAGACGGTTAACTCAGCAGAAAGTTTCTTCCCTTCTCATAACGCAGCGAAACTAATCCCGCCTGACTTTTTGGACGAGTTAATATATGTACACAATTCTTCCATCCCACACCACCAAACAGCAACGCAATCACCGTCACGGATACGATTACAAGACTGCAAGTGTGATATTTCTCACTCTCTGCGGTTTGAAGTTTTCCTTTTCTTTTGTTCGGATGAGTCACGTTTAATGGATCGGCCTGATTATCCCCATTTTTCCCTCTCTGTAATGCGGATTTATAATGGGATATAAGGATAATGAGATTTTTTTTTTCTTCCCTCTTATTCAGATCTGCATACAGTACTGCTGAGATCGACTGTTTCATCCTTTTTAACGGGAGAATGGGTTTTGATTAGCTCTCTCTCGGAATAAATCAGCGGAAATGGGTTTTGGAGCTGGAAATGGGGATTAACTGCAAAAGGTTTCGGGCGATATGGCTTGCTTTAAAATCCCTCTTCGGTGGAGCCTTGAAAATTAAGAGCTGGATATTTAAGCAACTATATATTCACTAAGGGACTCTGGAGATAATAAATGTGCTTCATTTGGCTGGTATAACACTATCTGATAGCATTACATCAGTTCAACAATGTATCGCAATACACACTACTGAAATTACCGACTATAATTCACGATTTTCCTCAAAATGTATTATTTATATTACTGATGATAATGACATTAAATGAAATTTTTGTAATTAACAAAAGTGTTAAAAATCTAAATTGAAAATTAAAAAAAAAAAAATACCACTGGTGTCTGATTCCAAATAAAAATTTTTTAAAAATTATTTAAGTTTCCATTTCAAAAAGTTAAGGTTATTTTCCCCAACATAAAAACGGGCGTAAAATGTTTGGGACAGATTTTTAAAAAACTAAATACAAACGAAAATTACATGATGATTCAACGTAAACACAGGTTCAATACATGAAATACACCGCCAGCTCAGGTCACTCGTCTGGTCTGCGCTAATTCTATATTAGCTACCAGTTTGTTTGGCACTCTTGGCTTCCTTAAGAGGTTTTTCATCTCCAGCTCAGTCACTTTCCTATGCCGGGCTGATGAGTGCTAATAAGCACGAAACTGCAGTCCTCGGCTGGAAATGACTGAGCTGCGGTGTATTTCATGTATTTCTGCTTTAAACCCTGGCTATTAGGCGGTAATTTACTGAATACAGATTCAATGTTTACCAAGAACGCCGGTCACATTTTCCGGAGGGGGTGGGGGGGGAATGCAACCCCGAATATTTTACTGATTGATAAAATATGAGCATGCACAAACCTACATCTAATGACTAGGTATGCTCCAAAGTTAAAGAAAACTATTTGCAACTCTCCACTTTTTGCCAAATAAAACTATTTTTTAGCAGATTAAATTGACCTTACATGATAGCTCCCCTAATTTTTATTTTTGCGCCGTAAAACAACGTTAAAAATTGCAATAAGAATTGCAAACACGTGCTTAATGGTTACAAGGAAACCCTTTTCAAATGCAAAAACAAATTAATTAAAAGAAAATAAATATTGAGGGGTGAAAACTTTTTTTTCTTCTGCGAAACACGCTATATACATTTCTTATTTTATGTTTGTGTAATCTTAACGTTGTATTTACGATTTCAATTTAATTAGTTTTACCAAATTCTTGAAGCAAGAATGGAGCTTTTGGATAAAAATGCGCAAACACCAACAGATTTTCTTTGACTTTTCTGGAATCTGTACGTAAAAACAACGAGAAAAAAACTTCACATTACTCTGAATTTCAAATATTTTGGGAGAAAAATCATCTTTAAATTATGTCAAAGGATGTGTAAAAGAAAACTGAACGCGACTATTATGGAAACAAACTCCTGATCTCTGAGTGCACACATCTCTGAACTAATATTCGGTCTGAGAGTTTAGAGTAAAATGTTCTGACTCAATTAATATTAATATGTCATACCTCATTTTAATATTTTTCATGCCTCTCCGCGCGTATTTCACGCAATTAAAAACGGAAATATGCATAAAAAAATTCAGTCAAAAGCTCACTCTTTGTATTTTATATAAAAATTTAACATCGTATTCCAAAAAGCATTAGGAATGTTTTAAATATGTTCGATTAAATGTTCTATATCTTTAAATTTAGACTGTTGAACATTATAAATGTTTAAAATCAAAATAGTAGGCATTTCTTCTTTCTGTAAGTTTCTTTATTGCATTGATTAATATTAATGGTCTTCTCCGTTTCGTGTGTTTCACTCCTTCAAAATGAATTTCGTTCCTCTAAAAAATGTCAAGGAGTATTTCCACGCCTTGAGGAAAACACCTAGCGATACTGAACTCGTGATAGGCAACAAAGAATTTAGAGAAATGTTAATATGTATAAGAATTGTTCGAGCGTACTGCAGAACTTTGAAGTTCCGTTTTATACGCATCAATAAAGGGAGAGAGCTATTGAGGAGAAGATAACCTATATCGCTCGCGCGCGTTAGGAAGAGTGCTACAATTCGAAATTTTTAATTTTCCTTTTGTTTATTTATTTATTTTGGCAAGAAAGGCCTTCAATGGTCGTTACCTTCTTTGGGAAATAATGAGATTTTTTTGTTCCAATATTAAACACTGGAGAGCACTACTGTTAAAAATTCAGGAAGATTTTCTGGTAATTGTTACTGTAAAATGGTGGACTTACAGCATCGCTGATTTTTAAGGTAATTTATACCAGAGAAATAAGCGATCCCAGCTCCAATTGGTTGCTGTGGCCTACCGAGGAAACCGTAAGATTTTACTGTAATATTTGATTTTTATGGTAATAGTTATTGGCAACATGGGTGGCAGTAACAATTACCGTAAATTTTCTGGAAAATTTTTAACAGTGAGCAGCGAACTTACTATTATAGATGCAAATTGCCTAAAGAGTTCAACTACAAACGCTTCTCCTGTAAAAAATTCATTTCTTCGTACTGTGTCACTCTTCTTCCAAATGAACGATAAATTAAAAAAGAATAGTTAATAAAACGAACTGATGTGGGCCTTACATGACTTCCTTTTACTCCAATTTAATGTAATTTCCCTATTATTGGTAATTTTAATATGATTCAATTTGCTTACTCTCTAAATATCACCAACAGTGGCCAAATTAAAACCAGATTTAAAAAAATAGCCAAATTTGTTGCCAAGTTGGCGACAAAACTTGGCGACCAAAAGACTGGCGATAGATCGCCAAGTGTCCGCCAAATTGTAACACCACTTGAGTTTACATCGAAATTAAAAATGATTTCCTCCCCAAAAAGGACAAAAGACCCCCTTAGAAACACCCAAATACAACCAAAAGGGGAGGTACACAACTAGACTCCACTAGGAGTCTACCTACCAAATTTCAACTTTCTAGGACATACCGTTCTTGAGTTATGCGACTTACTTACGCACATACATACGTACAGACGTCAGGAGAAAACTCGTTGTAAACTAACTCGGGAATCGTCAAAATGGATATTTCACGTGTCTATACATTCTGAGGCACTTATCCACATATGGTCGAGCCGAAAAAAAACTACATTCATTCGGGGGTGACCAAAATGGAAATGAAGGTCGATTTTTGAGTGAAAATGTTTTTCGCGAATACAATACTTCCTTTTTTGTAAAAATTGAAAATGAGCATTTTGAAAAAATCTTAGTACTTTAAAAAATTTTACTGCGACGAAGTTACAAATGTATATTATTGCATCATCGAAAACAATATCGGAATAAAGAATAATAAATTTCACAAGACAGCATCCAATTTTTAATAAATTAGTGTAAAAGCACCTATTTTCGCGAGGTTTTAATTTTCTGGAGCTCGTCGTAATCGCTGAAATGTAAACATCGCGAAACATTTTGTTCTCTCGACTTTGCTCTGTGAAAGCGCGAAAATTTCAACTCGCGAAATCGCTGTTATCTTTCATTTTCGCGAAAATTACACTTCGCGGAAAATAATTGATTTTACAGTACAAGTCGTTTTATAGCAAATCTACTTTTTGTTATTTCAAGAGGTTAAGGGATTGCATTTCAATAACCTCAAAATTACTGTTCGGAGCTAAAACTTGATCTCTTAAACAACAGGATTTTCAATTTTCTTGATTCTAAATTTTTGACATCTAAAATGATCATACAAATGAGTATGCATTGTTTATGGATCTCACTTTGGGAATAGGTTAACGTTTATATTTCGCGCCTTGTCAACTCCTATTGTACTTTTTATTGGTCACACCAGTCACATGACTTTTTAATATTGTTGAGTATCGGATTCAAAAATGAGCACAGAACCTTGATCTTTATGTTCATCGGAAATTTTGGCTTGTTTTTTTTATTCTTTTTTTTTTTTCATTTTTTAAATATTGTCAAATGCTTCCAGGATTTAAAAAAGAACTAACGATTTTTCAAACTTTTGACAAACTAAAATACGCAATTATCACGCAACGGTAAACGTTCGTCTGTAATATTTTTTTCTCACAAAACCATCAAGAATACATGAAAGCTCAAAACAATTTGATAACTTTAAATATTCTCATATATATAATAGAGAGTTCACTGATCGAGTAACGCTCCTGACGTCATCAACAATGAAACTTGCACCACGGCATGACAACGTGATAATATTTCTTGTTTGTGTTTGACAGGCAGTGAAATTCTTTATTTTGACAAGGCCGAACTGAATCCGGCAATTTAACTGTTTTACTGGTAAAAATGTCATTTCAGGGGAATAAAGAAACCAAGAAGTGGTCAACAATCCACTGGAGTTGGGTTAAAATTTCAACCATCAAAATATCACCAAACAAGCAATGGGGTCGTTTCCCAAATTTTAAAAGTATTTTTTTCTGAAAGAGCACGCTTAAAAACATAGGATCAGAACATTTTTTTAATAATTTGTTTAAGTTTAATATTTTTAAAAAAATTACTCAAATCGGCGCGCTTTCAATGTTTATGCTTCTGTCCGATGACATCACAAAGATGAAATGCCATTCTGTGTTGCCATTCACAAAGCAAAATATTTAATCCGCATCTTTACTCAAGTGTATTGGCAACGATAGGGTTGATAGCAAGCGTAGAGCGCAATTTTAATTCGCTTCTTGATTATCATAACGTGGAATAGCGCAAAATCGCGGTAGAAAGATGCGGCAAATTGCATCATTTGTGATGTCATCAAGATCACGCCTTGTTTCAATAATCGGGCACATTAAAAAATTAATTGAAAAATAACTGTTGGGAAAATGAAAGTATTTTCTGGGTCCATGTTATTTTTTTATTTTTTTTTGCTTATTCTACCAATTTTAGTGACAAAAAGCACTATTTTTGACTGAAGGAAACAACCCCATTGCTCTGTTCAAATGGAAAAGTAATTTTCATCCGTCATATCTTGACGGGCGACTTTCTAGTAAGATGAGATCTATCAACACTTTCTCGTTTCAAGAAAGTATCTCAATTTCTTTCGCAGGTATTTGTGTATGAAATCTGATTAAAAATAATAGTATTGCATTCAAAATTAAATCACTGTCGCCTTCTCTTTTTCCAAAAAATAAATAAATAAATAAATAAATAAATTTGAATTTTTGGCATCTTGAATTCAAATTATGTTTTTCGCAATTACGAGCGTGTGTATGTATGCGCGTGTGTTTGTTGTGTATGCAGTGCTGTGTGTGTACGCGCGCGTGTGTGTAGGCGTTCGTGTGTGTGTGTAGGTGTGCGAGTGTGTGTAGGTGTGTGAGTTTGTATGTGCGTGTGTGTATGCGCGTGTGTGTAGGATATTGACGCAACCTGGAGACGGCTTTCGCTAGAGCAGCATCGTGAGGAGCCGATCGACGGTGATGGTGCGGAGGGTGGCGGTGGGAAAATAAAATGATAGGACGCCAAAAACAGTCAAGTGAGAACAATAAGCAATCGTGATTGCTCAAAAAAATAGTTAAAGCGAGCAATACATTAACGCAATAAACTGCAGCGAAAACTATCTAAGACTTGTACTTCGATACATAAACCAGCAAAACCTGACAGTTCAATCTGACATCGAATATGAAATCTGAAAAAGAAAACTAAACTTTACGCAATAAATTTTAGAAATACGGAATAATTACTCGGCTGCAATTCGTGATTGCGAATGAATTCGGCAGAAACGAAATCAAGTATTATTTATGTATTTGTTTTTTCTTTGGAATTCCCCACTTTCAAAACAGACTGCTCAACTCATAATGAAAAAGTCACTTACCTATCAGAAGATGCTGGAATGATTTTTCTACGCTCAGCAATCAGGGATCAGTTAATTCCACAAATATTGTTCCGAAAACGATCTTTATGTTCGCATAAAAAGCACGTTCTGTTGTGAGAACTCAGTGAGATCGATCGATTTCGGAGTCATGTCGCTTAAAATTTCCGCCGCAGATGCTCACGTGAAAAGAGAACTCAGTGACTCCTAACTAACTTGCGAACACCCGGAGAGGACAATGGTCGGCGTTTGACTGAGGAGAGGAGTAAAATTGCTCCTTCTCCACGGCGCTTGCGCTTTTGTAGGGTTGCTGTAAAGTGGCTTCGTCGCCAAGCGCTTTGGCGGACATGTTCCCTTGTTGGTAAACATTGCGGTTTTCTTTTTTCATATTCGGTGACTTTGAATGCAGCTGTGAACAAATCCGTTGACTTTTCAGTCTTATTTGTGTGGGGTGGGGTGGGGGGGGGAAGGGAGGGAAAAGGATGTTTCTGCGTCTTCCGCTCCAGGTTATCTTTTAAAGGTAATTTTTGTCCAAATTCTAGAGATTTAAGTTTTTTTCCACTTTTTTTTCTTTCTCTTTTTTCTCCTCTTTTTTCTTTAAAAATTGAGCTCAACACATTTTAAGAACGAAACTAAAACATTAGCATAAAATCAAAACGCAATTTTTTGCTCAAAGTTATTTATGTGCTTTTTTTATTTTTATTTTTATTTATTTTATTTTATTTTTTTTTTTTTTATTTCATTTTATTTTATTTTTTTATTTCATTTTATTTTATTTTATTTTATTTTTTGAGGAGAAGATGGGGGGAGAGGGAGGTTGATTTGGAACGAAAACCTTTTTTCTCTTAAAGTAATTTTCTTACGTTGCAAAATGAGTATCGCCTTTAAAAATTCACGGAGCGTTTATATATGTCCTATTGCTTCTTGTAGACAGGTGTAGACAACAAATATCTTGTGTTAATTTGACTCAATAAATACCGACGTTTATTTTTATTTATTTATTTATTTATTTATTTATTTTTTGGTGCTTGCTTTTTTTAAATATAATTATTTTTATTTATTTATTTGTTCATTTATTTATTTATTTATTTATTTATTATTTTTATTTATTTATTTATTTATTTATTTATTTATTTATTTATTTATTTATTTATTTATTTATTTATTTATTTATTTATTATTTTTATTTATTTATTTATTTATTTATTATTTATTTATTTTTATGTATTTATTTATTTATTTGCATTTTACTTTCTTTATTTTCTTCTATTAAACCAATTTCAAACATCAGATCGTGGAATTAAATATTATTGGACTTGCTTTTTGAAACTCATGATGAATATGTTTGATGATTGATTTGATGGAAAATATTGAGACAAAATTCTGACAGTAAATGATGGATGAAAAACAACATATTTATTGACAGGGTTACCTTTTGTTTAAAAAAATAATTTAAGGGACAAAGTGTGTGGTACTAGTCTTTGCTAATCTACCACACAACTTATCTAGTTACTGAATAGATTGCCGAACTTAAACCATATGTGATTTCTGTTTAGGGACACCATCTTTTGAGTAACTAGATAACTAGAGCGGTGGATTGCATGCTAGACTAATACTAGCACAATAACTCTTAACTCGGTGTCTAAATGATAAGCGAATTTTGTTTCCTCGTGCCCACTAAACTACAAAACGTGTTATGAAAAACCCACTAAAAACCAGCTTGACACCATCTATTGAGTAACTAGATAACTAGAGTGGTGGATTGCATGCTAGACTAATACTAGCACAATAACTCTTAACCAGTGTCTAAATGATAAGCGAATTTTGTTTCCTCGAGCCAAAACTAAACTACAAAACGTGTTATAAAAAACTCACTAAAAACCAGCTTGCGCTTTTCCCGTGGAAGAATAATATTAAATAGCTTTAAATCTTTCTCAAAAATAATTCAAACCAATATTATATCAATACTCATTTTTACGTACATGGAACTACCTAAGAAGTTGTTTTTGATGAAATTTGACGACAGAAAGTGTGCCAATTAAATTGGTATTAAATTTTAATTAGTTAATTAAATTTCATAAGAAAAAAACTTCACCATTGAACCTTGTGTTTACTTTTTTTTTTTTTTTTTTGACTTCAAAATCGGAAAAATAATTGATCAAGTGGGGGTTGGGTGAAGCATAGAACTTGCATATCCTGGCTGAGATCTTTCAAACAAAATCGATTTGTTTAAATCAAACTGTTCCTTCCAAAGTTATTGGGAGGAGAGAGAGAGTAGGCAGAGACAGAGACTAGCAAACACGTGTTTTCTTCAGCTGATAATAGTACTAATTTTAAATTCGTTATTTTTAAATATTTGTTAAGTTCAATTTTTTTATTAAAATTTTCACTTCAACGCCATTTTAAAAGTGTTTTTTCACTTTAAAATAAATAAAACATTTACAAAAAATTTCGCTCATAAAAGACGCAAATGATGATATTCAACTTTTACTTGAAAAGTTAGTTCAAAAACTTAATTTTTCTCCCGTAGTATATGCTGAGAGTTTATTTTTCTACTCTTTCTTTTTCTTTTGTTTCTTTTTTTCTTCTGCTTTATATATATATATATATATATATATATATATATATATATATATATATATATATATATATATATATATATATATATATATATATATATATATATATATATATAATCACCTTTTGATCTGTTAAAGATTTGTAGAAGCTCGCATAAACTTTATTCATCTGCATCATTGTAAGAAATTAAGAGAGAAACATAAAACTTACTTTATATGCTCTTTTAAATAAAATTAGCAAGTGTTCTCAAAAAAAAAAAAAAAAAAAAACTTAGAGCAAATATTCATTACCTTCTGTAGCGTAAAAGTTAAGTTTCACTGAGTCTCCATTACGTTCAGGGGGGGACGTCACCCCTAACACCGTCTTTCATTGGTCAGCAACCCCTTTCAGTTGATCCCAAGATCAAAGGTGATACTGAAAGAGGGTCACCGGAAACGAAACTTTGGGTTCCCACTTCCGCTGTGTAAGATAAACCAAAATACACGCGATAAAGTAGTTTGCCATCTAAAAATTGCACATTTTACCCCAAACTAGATATAGTGAACGCTATGAAATGTAATTTTGATTCAAATTAATTATGCATCAATATGTGTTAAATATGCATCATTGTGAAATTTTAAACAAAAATTTAACATAGTATATGTATTTTTCATTAATTGTGTTTAATACGTAATTATATAATTAACCGCGTTTGTTAGATATTTTTGGTAGGGGAATGTAGGAGAAATGGAGTGGTACATTATTACTTCCTTTTACAACAAAGGATGTATTGTATTCGCGCAAAAAACTTCACTCAAAAATCGACCTTAATTTTCATTTTACTCACCCCCGAATGAATATTGAGGGTTTTTTCGACTCGACCGCACGTCGATAAAGGCCTAAGAAAGTATAGACACGCGAAATATCCATTTTCACGATTCCCAAGTTAATTACAATGAGTTTTTTCGTGACGTCTGTATGTATGTGCGTATGTGCGTATGTGTGTATGTATGTCGCATAACTAAAGAACGGTATGTCCTAGAAAGTTGAAATTTGGTACGTAGACTCCTAGTGAGGTCTAGTTGTGCACCTCTCTTTTTGGTTGCATTCGGGTGTTTCTAAAGGGGTCTTCTGCCCTTTTTTGGGGGGAAATCATTGTTAATTTCGACGCAAACTCAAGTGGTGTTATAATTTGATGGACACTTGGCGATATATCACAAGAATTTTTTCGCCAAGTTTTGTCACCAACTTGGCGACAAAGTTGGCGATTGTTTTTTTTAAATCAGATTTTAATTTAGCCATTGTTGGTGTTATTTAGAGAGTAAACTATTGAATCACATTAAAATTGCCAGTAAAGGGGAAATGACATTAAATTGGAGTAAAAGGAAGTCATGTGATAGACACATCAGCTCGTTTTACACAGTTTGCAGTGACGCTTATCTGGTAATATTTTACCCTCATTTCTTAACTTGTAGTTTATTCAAGTCAAGAAACAGATACATCTGAATCTTGGGTGTATGTTACAACAAATCACTGTCAAAATTTTATGTTTATTTTTATAAACTATTTGAGCTCATCTCAACATCAAAGGTGTAGGTGATACGGAAAGGGCTGCCCCAGAAGCGAAACTTCGGGTTCCGACTTCGCTGAATGATAAACGAAAAAAAAAGTGACAAAGTAGTTCGCGTTTTAAAAATTGCACATTTCACCTTAAGCTTTGAATATTAACAGATCTGAAACAAAACTTGGATTCAAATTAAACTACAGTGTAAATTTTTAACACTGGAAACTTTAAGCTAAATTTTAATATACAGTGAGAGCCCGATTTTACATTGCTCCTCTCATATAATACAGGGGTGCCCGACCCCCTAAGGGCAACTATTATCTTAACTATTACTTTTGCTCCACATTCCTTGACTCTAAGTTAGTAAAGCTTGTTACATAACCAATGTGGGGCAAAGTGAAATAGTTAAGACGACTGAGTTTTTTCAAAATGAACAAATTGGAAATTTCTTTTGAAAGTTGCAGCACTTAAAGAAAAAACATTGTATTTTTCATTAAAGAGGGTTTTTTTTTTTTTTTTTGGTGGTAAGCTTTCGCTTTTACAAAAAGTGGAAACTTTTCGCTTTTTTTTAAAAGTATTTTTGTGCTGCAATATTCTCTATTGGATTATAAAAAATGTTTTTGATCAAATGTATTAGTAAATAAAAGGTTGAATGAACAAAAAAAGAGATACTGAAAAAAAAAACGAATAATTAAAAAAATAAATAATTAATGTATGACGATAAATAAATGAGTAAATGAATTTGAAAAAAAAGGTGAAAGAATGAATAAATAAGAGAATTACTAAATTTTAAGGTATATTAATAAAGTAATTAACAAAAAAATTTGTAAAAGATTTACTAATTGATTGAAAAATTAAACGAAATTAACTATTCCACTTTGCCCCATTCGCTTTGCCTCTCATGTATTTTTCTAATTGCAGGGTGGATCGGGGCACGTTTACGAGGATTTTTTTCAGTGAGTTTTCTAAATTTTATGTTTTAACTTGGGAAATTCTTGACATTGCGGTTTTATGAATCAGTTAATGGAGTCAAAATTGGCATATTCAGTTGTTGCTCAGTTTGTGTTTTTAACCGTTAAGAAAATTATTTTTGAGTTCAAGTCGGTTGCGTAAACTTGCCCTGAATACGGGGCACGTTTACGCATATTTATTTTGAGACCTAACGTGGTTCTGTTACACTGTTAAAAATTCAGGAATCTTTTATGGTAAATATTACTGTAAAATGGTGCACGAAAAAATTACCGGAAATTGTACCGAAAAAAAAAATAAACGATTGCAGCGCTAATTGATACACCACGTGACTTATAGTCCGAAGCGTATAACACCGTATTTCCGGTCGCTCGTGGCGTCGCGACTCGTATCGTGGGCCGCAAAGCCGCCTGACAGCCCGAAGGTCTCAAGATCGAAACCAGCTGCTCGAATTTTTCGTTTTTTTTTTTACTCTCGTTTATTCTACCGTAAAATTTTACAGTAAAATAGGATTTTACGGTAAAAGTTCAGGATCTTTTTTAACAGTGTAGTGTTTTGAATATAATGTCTTACCAAAGTTAAAATATAGCAAATTTATTACAGACTGAATTGTGTATAAAGAAAAAGCCAAACGGGCATGAAGACAACACTACATGAATGTAAGAAGCTATGAGATACGAATTTGTAACTCAATTAAAAATTAAATGGTAATTTTCAAAACTAAATATTCTGAAAATACTAAAACGTTTTGAGACAGTTCGGAGCAAAAAAAGTGTCAGAGCAAAGTAAGACACAATAAGAAGGTGCTCAGACGTCAAAGTGTAAATTTGCCTCGTTGCCAAGTTTGGATTTATTTTTAATGTGCAAAAAAAAATATAATAACATTGCAGTTCATACAAATACAATTTTCAAAAAAAGGATAAAATTCTGCTAATTTTTATATGTTTATTTTATCTTAACTAAGTATTGTTTATTCACAAAAAACTTCCAAACGTTCAACTCAAAATTTACTCGACTTGGTAAAAAACAGATTATTCTTTCTGCATGCTATACCGAAGCTCGATTGATGCTCAAAAACTTGTGAGGATATTTGCTAGGGAGCAGCATCAATATGTTATGACTGTGGCTCTCCAGTTATAATTCGTTTTGAAAAAAAGGCACTGCGTAAACGTACCCCAGTCTACCTTATAAAATAGTTAAAATACAAATAAGCTTAATAATAAATAAATAAATGCTGCATCGAATATTAGAAGGTCGCAATTAATGTTTCAAATGTAATCACAATAACTTTATCATTTAATAATGCCCAAAACAATTCTCGACTTATAACAAAATGTTACAATATAAGTATCAATTTTTGAAAATTGCTTATGTATTATGATATTCAATGATTTTCAGAGGCAATTATTTCTTGACTGGAATAGATTACATGTGTTACTACACAGTTAAAGTATTACTAGATAGGTGGCGCTGAAAGCAGAGCAAATATTTAACCATTTTACTTTTACACACATTCCCCTATTCGCTTTTTAATACTTCAGTCAAGCAATGCTTCTCTATATCCAACACAAAAATTTATTTTCATATAGTACCGGAATTGAATTTTTCACCGTTAGAGTTTATTCGGCGCATTTAATGGTAATATAGGGATAGAGAGAGAGAGAAGGGAAAAAAATAGAATCTTAAATAAATTTCGGCATTAAATTGTCATTTCTTGGATACTGCTTTTTGAAAATTGATCTACTGATGTGTTTTCCATTTAATATTTATTTATTTATCAATGTCTGCAATTAATATTATTCTTCGCATTCTTTAATTTTTTTAATCATTTGCGCTATCTATTTTTTACAAGCAATTTTCAAAAACTGATGCTCTTTTTTGTCAAAAATTATTTTTGGTATTATAAAACAATAAATTTCTTGTTCTAAAGGTTTGAAATATTCATTGAGACCAACTTGTAGGTATTCGTTGCAGCATATATTTATTTAATATTGAGCTTGCTTTTATTTTAAACTAGTGGTACCCGCACGGCTTTGCTCGTCATAGAAAATTAATAGGTCTTTTGGTTCACCTGCATATTTACAAATAATGCATGGTGAATTTTCTCGCCAATTGGCTTGCGCTCATGTTACGGTTCCACGTTATGATAATTTCGTAATTTACTCGTCCATCTTATGATAATTTTGTTCTTAAAATTGGAATAGAAAAAGAACCACATCGAGTTTTCGAAAAATCGCTTCGAGGTGCACACCCCCATGCTACAAACTAATTTTGTGCCAAATTTCATGAAAATCGGCTGAACGGTCTAGGCGCTATGCGCGTCACAGAGATCCTGACAGACAGACACAGATCCAGACAGAGAGAGATCCTAACAGACAGAGATCCGGACAGAGAGACTTTCAGCTTTTTTATTAGTAAAGATGTTTTGTAAAATTAACCAAGTACTTGCGGCGGAAAGTGAATGAGACAAAGTGAAGTTGTTTATTTCGTTTACTTATTCAATCATTTCTTAAATCACTTACGTTTTCATTTATTCCTTATTAATTTACATTCTTTCTTTTAATAAATCACTTTTTTTTAATTCATTACTTATTTTCATCTTATTTTCATATTCATTTGCTATTTTATTTACTCATTCATTTGATCAAAATTATTTTTAATAGCCAAATAGAAAATACTTCATCAGAAAAACATTTTATTTTTCCCTTCTCTTTGTGAAGGTGCAAATTTACTTCCAAAAATTAAAAATAACGTTACTATGCAGGTTTTACTATAAAATACATTGATATTCCTTCATTTACATTCGATTTCTTATCAAAAACTTCTAACATTTACCCACCTGTATTTTCCCCATAACTGATGATCCATGCAAGGTTCCACTCTGAAATGTTTTGGATGTGTTGTTCATTAAAATGCATTAAAAAATCTTTTTTTTTTTTTTTTTTTCGAAAAATTTAAAAAACACTCTCAAAATATTTTGAATTTAAAAATTTTGTGAAAAAAAATTTCTCGAAAATGATTTAAGTTGCATAGTAAATTAACTTTATGTATTTATATTGTTATATGAGCTATTATACAACTCAGTAGTTCCAATAAAACTTAATGTATTGAGACTTTTTTTTTACTTTAACGAGAAATAACATTTCAATTAAAAATTGCAGCGAAAGTTTTACTATGTTATTCAATGTTGCTGCTGATATATCGGAGCACTGTGAAAGTTTTTGGATGTATTAATTGAAAAATAAGTAAAGAACACATAAATAACAGTATACAATCCTCTTTTTTCCCAATTTTAAGATTCTAATGAATCAATACCATGAAAAAAAAATGAATTTATAAATTACTAGCTGCGTTGCCCGACTTTGCCCGGTCTACCTTGAAAAAAAAAATTGTGTCAAGTGACTTATGCTCAACAATCAGGCTTAAATAAAAGAAAAAAACCATCATGCAAAATTTCCCTCGCAAACAATGACGACAGATATTGAAATACTTTTAAGAAATTAAATCGAGAAAGACGGATTTGAAAAGCGTAACCATGGAAACACAAAATAAAATAAGTTTAAGGAATTGAAATGTAAAAGAAAATGGTTAACAATTTGAAAGGGAATGAGATTTTTTGAAACTGATTTAAAAAAGCTTGTAACTTTTTTTCCTTTCAAGATAGCAACTTAATTTTTCAACCATAAGTCGAGATGGATCTGGAGTAAAAAAAGCAACTCTTTCCAATGCTGCCAAAAAGAAAAGTGTGGGACAAATCCTTTACTTTTTATGTTTAGATTTAATGACGAAAGTAGTGCCTAAATTCAGCAAAGCCTAAACAAATTCGAGTTTAAAATGCTAATAACTCCCGCCATAATTAAGTTAGAGCATTGAGACAAATTGCATTGAAATTGAAAAATTCTACCCTTTCCAACGATATATAATATTGATATGTGCAGGTATATTTTCACCCCCATATTCGGGAATTTACGTGAAAATTGGACCTAAATTGGAATAAAAGAAGAACTCTTCATCGAATTTTTTTCGAACCTATCTGCAAACCTTTTCAGGACTTAAAGGAACAAACTGAAAATTTCAGCGAAATCGGCCGGATAGTTCTCCGGTTTTGCGAGTTCAAACACACAGACGCTTTTTGGAGACTTCGTTTTATACTATGTAGCGATTTGCATTCGATAATTTATGAAATAAATTTTTAACATAGGTACTATGTGTATCCCATAATAGTGGTTAATTGGTTAAAGATATTTACTTTCGTGTAATCTAAAACTTTAAAGAATTGCAATAAATGACTTTGAAAAAAAAAGAGGCGCCAACTCTCCAAGAGCGAAAAACCCCGTGTTTCCTTTGAAACCAATTTCCAAGAGACACGGAAAATCCCTTTCACCCACAACAACGATGTGATGCTGAAGAGGTTTTCTTCTCGGCGAGCTTTTAGAGGAGAGAGATGGGGAGGGGGGTGGACAGAGCGTATATTCGAGAGGGTAGTCCGCCAGATGGCGTTTTGACCATGGCCCAGGTTCCAATTAGCCCCCTCCCCCCTCCGAAACGAATCTTTAACCCCCAGGAGGAAGTGCGCCCACTTAACGAGAGGCGCTTCTATGAAGCGGCTAATGCAATTTGAGTGATCCCGGCTTCGGCTTTCTGGAGGAATTTTTGCCTCGGCCGCATCTCTCCAGAATTGCATCTTTTGGCGAGGATATCGCCAGTTTTGGAGAGTTTGTGGGGAAATGCGATAGTTAAGGTTTGCAGGTGCAAAGAATATCTAATCAGAAAGAAATTGTAAGAAGAAAAAAAAAGAGAGAGAGAAAGAAGAGAAATAAATAAATATAATGACTGTACTTACACACGCGAAAAAAAAAAACGGATAAGATACTTTATATATATATATAACATGGGATGCGATGTTTTCTCTCAATAATTTTTCTGTCATAAATTGACATTTGCCACGCAGTGACAATGGATCATGCAGAGATGCACATTATCCCAAGAGCAATGCCATCCCACCCCCCCCAAACAAAAGAAAGAAAAAGAAAAACAAGAACGGGAACCCCCCAACAAAGAGGATTCCCCTAAAAACACTCCTTCCCCCAAAAAATTTCAATGGCGCACTTTGATGTACTCTTTGATGGGGAATCCGTAGATCTTGTGACTGTACTTGCGATTAGCGGTCTTGTCCACCAATCACGAAGCCAGCAAACGGTAAAGCAAAAGCAAAAAATAATCTTGATTGTTTAGTAAAATAAAGTTCCTCCCCTTAAAAATAAAAAAAAAATAAAAAAACATTCAAATATTTTTTTTTAAATATCTTTTTACCTTCTTTTGCTCGTATTGACAACTTCATTGTTTCGAGAATGTAAGGCCACTGAATTCGCCAGACCCATTCCATCCGTTGGCGAATCTTCGCCCCATCCTCTCACTCTACAGCAACCTCCTCTATGTAGATCACGTCCCGTCTCACAGGGCTCGGGAGAGGAGGGGGGGGGGGACGTAAGAAACGGAGTCTGATGTGCACACTTACTTCCTCAGGCCAGCCAACTGTCAGAAACACGCAACGCCCCTCCACTGTGACCCTTTCAATATCCACTCACTCTCCTCTCAATTTTCCCGCCGCACATGTGACACCCACGAAAGAGAGAAAGCAACTGCATTAGTTCCATCAATAGAAATAGCACCGAGGCAGCTGCACCCTCTTTCCGAACAGAAGAAGAATTCGGTTTCTCTCCTGAGGATTATAAGATTAGGTGGACCATTGTTGCTCTTTTTTTTTTATGTGTGTCTGTACACCAACACATATATTCTCGCTGCAATTTTGTGGATTGGCACATAACTGAGCTCATCTATGCGTTGACGCGTCTCGTATATCAGATAAAATATTGTTGCACTACAAATGATGAAAAAAAATGGTATTGAATAAAAGTTCAGTAGAATCTAAATATTAATCTTCATAGAAAGAAAAAAAAATTTAGATAATTTAGAGATACAGAGTTTAAAAAAAAAAAGTGGATCCCTGTTAATTTTTATGCTTATGTCTGACTGAACGAAGAAGTACATTCTGGCTCATTCTATATATATATATATATATATTGAATTAAAGCTATCCTGCAGGAGCAACGAAATCTATATTTAAATGAATGATATTAACGAACTTGGAAAAAAAATTATGGCTAAAAGGGAAGTACTAAATACTTTTGTTTTATAGAAAAGTACAGATGTAATGAGTGAGAAAAAAATATTCGGCTTTGACTAATACTTCCTCTGAACCACCACGCTTTGTACCTGATAAAGAGTATATATAGATCCAAATTTATATTTAAAATATCCACTTATTTTCCCTTTTTTGGGGGGGAAATTGTCTTAATGCGGTTGAAAGTACCAACTCTTATGAGCCGGCTTTTTGTTCCATGTAAAAGAACTCAAGGAATACTTGAATCAAGATGTCATTTATTGCCAGAATTGTTCCATTTCTGTGTGTCGTTTGATCTTTTGGTCATTCTTTTCTGTCTTTAAAAATGCAACCCAGCGCTTATTTGGTAACTTGCAATACATTTAAAACAGGGATGCCCTCCTGGGGGGGGGGGGAGTCATGACGCAGTGCGCCATTGAAATTTTTACGGGGGTTAAGGGGTATTTTTCTCATTTTGGGGGGCTCTTGCTTTTGGGAAGTCATCTCGATATTTAGGGGGGGCGTTCCCTTGCTCTTAGGGAAGGGCACCCCTGTTTAAAACACATTTATTTCCATTTTAATATGCATGGTTTCCTGCAACAAAGATGTCATCGCTTAAGTCATTGCATGAAGTTATATTTTCGAAACTATCACGAAACGGGGTGGGTTAATCCTTAGTCTCAGAAAGTACTCCTGTAAAAATGAATTGATTTGGATTAGCGCAGAAAAATGTTCAAAATACGCAAACTATGTTGTGTTTGTAAACCCAATGTGCTTTGTTTTCTCCAATATCGGAGCCAGCACAGCATGCGGCTGTCTGGTTTCTAGCGTTTGCTGATAACAGTTGTACATTTGGTTCAAGTTTGGAATGGCTATCAAATAGAACTGAGCAGCCATTTTCCTGTTGGGCGCCAGACTGATCAAAATCATAGAACAAAATGTGATAAGAAGTCTTTCCTAGTTATGTCTTTGCGTGATTACAGGTTGACAAGAAATAACTCGGATACACATGATACATTTTAATTTTAAAACTAATGAAAGTATTACGACCAAATTTCGAAATACACTACTGGCCATTAAAATTGCTACACCTGAAGAAATTGTTAGAATGAAGCTAAATTTTTCACACGTGATAGCAAAATTGACATTAGAAAGTGATTACAAAATGAAAGCGAATTGATCATTTAATGTTGGAAAAATCTCAAATGAATGGAGGTTTAAGTTCCCTGCTAAGCCACCTCTCGCACGAATGTACGATGTACGAAGCGATACAATCGAGCATTGAGGCATAGCAGCCTCCTACGATATCCTGCGTCATATCGTACCACAGTTGCTGCAAACGTGCCACTCATTCGATCAAACTCATACGCATGTGTTGGCACTCACGACGGGGCTCCCAGGAGCCATTTTTTTAACCTGACAATGAGCGGTCACACACAGCAAGTGTGCCAAAGGACTTCCTCTTCCACATTATCACTTTCTCTGTTCTGAACAATGCACTGATTTGTCACAAATCGAGCATATCTTGGATCGCTTGAGACGGTAAATTGAACAGCCTGTAAGTTTTATCGAATTGATGGCGCATTAACAGCAACTGTAGTACGAGAGGACGTAGGACATGGTACGAAACTGCCGTGCCTCAATGCTCGACTATATCGACTCTTACATTCACACTAGAGGTGGCGAAACGGAGTACTTAAACCTCCATTTATGTGGGATTTTTCCAGTAATAAATGATCATTTTGCTTTCATTTTGCAATCGTTTTCTAATGTCAATATTGCCATACCATGTGCAAAATTTTGTTTCATTCCGACAACTCCTTCTTGGTGTCGCAATTTTAATGGCCAGTGGTGTAAATAGAAATACGATATTTTTTTCTAATGTATTTACAAAATATCAAAGTTGCTACCTTTAATCACAACACCAAGCTTTAAAACTCACAAAATTTTTAGCTATGGGCCGCAACTCCCTTACTGATATTTTATCCCATTCCTTGCATAAGAATTTCTCTAGGGATGCCAAAGTTTTATGATGTTTAGCACACATCCTTGTCTCCAAGACCTTCTTACATTGTTAAATGGCGTTGTTGAATGGCGTCAACGACTTAAATCTGTAATGGTTTGGGTTGGGATAAGTGCTAGTGGGAAAATATCACCTAATTTTGTTGATTGTTAGGAATAAAGATTAATCAAGAAACATATCGCAAACTCATTTTAGAAGATGTTGTCTTACCTTGGTCGCAAAAGTTCTTTGGAAACAAAAGATGGACCTTACAATAGGATTCCTCACCGACACACAGTGGGGCGAAAACGCCAAAAAGCGCTTAAAAGTGTTTTTAAACCTCTCTCGCTTATTTGTTTACACAGGCATGTTATAATGGATTTTTCTGGATTTAATTGAACTCGGGGCTCAAAGTTCGCAGGTTTACGCAGCTAATTCTTTTTCATGGTCATTCTACAGACCATTTATGACTAATTAATAGTAATTCCTAAGAGGACATAAGAGGACATTTTTTTTGTAGATTGTTTTGAAAAAAATAACTTTGAATTCTGAAGTTTTTGGTGCTGATCAAAACTGATTTTTGGTTTGAGAATTCGATTACTCATTTTTTTCGTCCTAATACTATCGTTGGACACGAGAGAAATTAAATATACCCGCCTTTAATAGGAAAAAAGAAATTACAGATTGCTTAAAAGCAATTTTTGTAAATTCCCGCACTCATGGTTCTTCCACTTTCTAAAGGCTCCCTTCAGCTTTGTAGCGGACGAAGGGCTCTAAAATTCCAGTTCTGATTGCCTAAGAGGTGGGTCTGTGCAAATTTACTAATCCTCAATTGGTTTAGTATGGGGAAAAAACCATTTATAAGCGCTTTTTGGCATTTTCGCCCCACTGTGCGGCATACAGAAATCAAAGCACTCAAGATAGGTGCAAGACACATTTTCTGGATTTCATTTGGACCTCAAGAATGGCCACTGTATTCCCCAGATTTAAACGCAATGGATTATTCTGTTTGTTCATCTTGGAGATACAGAAATCAAGACACTCAAGATAGGTGCAAGACACATTTTCCGGATTTCATTGAAACTCAATAATGGCCACCGTCTTCTCCAGATTTAAACCCAATGGATTATTCTGTTTGTTCATCTTGGAGATACTGAAATCAAGACACTCAATTAAGGTGTAAGACACATTTTCCGGATTTCAGTTGGAGCTCAATAATGGCCACTGTATTCCCCAGATTTAAACCCAATGGATTATTCTGTTTGGTTCATCTTGGAAGACAAGAGTGTGTGCTAAACCTCATAAAACTATGGCCTCCCTAGAGAAAGCCTTATGAAAGGAACGGGGTGAAGTATCAGTAAGTGAGTTGCGGTCCATGGCCGAAATTTGTTTGACATGTTTAAGACTCGTATTAAGGCTATAGGTAGCAATTTTGAAAATTTGCAAATGGATTAGACGAAATAGTGCATTCGTATTTACAGTCGGACCTCCATATATTCGAAGTGGCAAATTGCGGGAAAAAAATTCCATATATATAGAAATTTCTATATATATAAACAATCTTAGTTTATCTTAAAAATCTCCTTAAAACATTAAAATGAAACTAATTTTTGCCAACTGTAATGCCATTTCATGTTTTTGAATGAGTTTGCTGCAAGTTTCTGTACTTTTATTACGACTTTCCGATTTCTCATAATAGCAGGAACTCTGCTTGCGGAAATACTAAATTTACCAAACGTTAGGGGATTTTTGTTTTGACAATGTAATCGAGAGAAACGTAAGAAATCAATCTAGTACTAAACTTGAATGATTTTCACTGAAGCTAAAAAGATTTGGAATGATAATCAACAGATAATAGGAATAACTTGAAACTGATTTTACTGTATTACTGGTTGCAACTAAAATTTGAAATAAACTGGAGGGAATTCAAGAACTTCAGAACGAAACAACGATCTATCTATACTCCTCTCAACCCCAGATTAATTTTCAGTTTCTTAGCAACCTTTAAGGAACATAATTTTCTCCCCTAACCTTCATTTTTCATGAGACAAACACTACGAATGTCTGTAAAAATTTTCAATATGTAGAGATTTTTTCGATATTGGAAACAATTTTTCTATGTAATGGACATGGAAATTTGCTGGGATTTCGATACATAGAAAATTTTGATATGTAGAATATGGATATATGTTCGATACATGGAGGTTCGACTGTATTTTGAAATCTGGTCTATGGTCTTAATATTTTCAATAGCAATAAAATTATAATGTATCATGCGCGCCAAAGCTATTTCTTATCACCCTGTACTTCTTAAGTAAGGCATTATGCTACTGTCTTCACGTAAAAATTGTTATGCTTGGATCTAAATGTCTCAATATGCAAAAAATGTAAACACAATCGGATAAGCACAAAGCGTTTTGTCTGATACCTGTAATGTTAGGATCGAAAGATTCGCATTTTGCAAGTAATTACTAACTAGTATAACGATTCTGTTAGAACATTTTGTGTACAGAAACTTTAATTCAACTCTATTTTATTTTATAGCTCACCAGACGTAACCTTAATCTACTTAATACATCTTCCTAAAATGTAAATTAAAAGCCAAATAAATATTGTAATCTTCCTCTAATCAGCAATGTTTCAACTAGCTGCGCACTACCAAAAATGGACAGTCATGTCTATATAATTTGAATATGTACCAGGCCGGATCTACGATTTTTCTTTTTCGGGGCAAATCTTGAAACTACCTTCTCTACCCATCTTTCTTTATGTTTTCATTTCAAGTTTCAAAGAAAAAAAGGCACAGAACAGGGTTAATTTGCTGCCCTAAAAAAAATTCGCCATGGGCACAGGCCCTGGTTTTCTTCTTCTAGAACCGCCAGAATTGCTGTACCATATCATTTGTAAATTGTTCATTGACAATCATTATGCTTCTAAATAGCTTATATTTAAATATTAGTGGTACCCGCAAGACTTTGCCCGTAATAGAAAAATTAAAAGATCTTTTGGTTCGCCTGTATATTTACAAATAACGTATGGTGAACTTTCTCGCCAATTGGCTTGTACCCATGTTACGGTTCCACGTTATGATGATTTCGTATCTCGCCAATTGGCTTGCCCCATGTTACGGTTCCACGTTATGATAATTTCGTAATTTACTCGTCCATCTTATGATATTTTTGTTCTTAAAATTGGAATAGAAAAAGAACCACATCGAATTTTCGAAAATTCGCTTCGAGGAGCACACTTCATGCTACAAACTAACTTTCTGCCAAATTTCATGAAAATCGGCCTAACGGTCTAGGCGTATGCGCGTGACAGAGATCCAGACATCTAGACATCTTACAGACATTCTACAGACAGAGAGACTATCAGCTTTATTATTAGTAAAGATATCGACCTTCAGCCTGTGTCATTGTCTAAGCTATCTCAAAAACATAGACGACCATAGACAACAAATTCTTACTTTTCTTCAAAGAAAATTGTAGCTCCAAATTTTTGACCCTTTAAATCTACTGGCCTAAATTCCTCACTTTGCTCCAAATAATTCAACCGCTATACTATTTAATCGAACATTTGCTCCTAAAGAGCGTTTACTCAATTTCATATTAAAACATAAGTTTTTCTTTCCGGAATGTGAATGAACACGGCACCATTTTTATGCGTCAGTAGAGGGAAAAGGAGAGTTCTGCCGCAGGAGGCGGCTCTGCGGCTCATAGCCGCCTCCCACTCCCCCTCTGACCTTGGGGATGACCTTGGGCTGTCCCTCCACCCCCTGCCGACCCCCCCCCTCCACCTCCTCCCGACCTTGGGGTTGACCTTGGGGTTGCGCATGAATCTTGAAGAAGGTTACGGGGGTTTTTCGCGCGTTTTTAGATATTTTCCCGCGCTTTTGGACTTTGTCGTTTTTCTAGTCATAGAAGACTAGGAGGTTTTTCACTTTTTGAATGGCAACCTGTTTAGGGTATGACAAAACGTCACAATTGTTGTCATAAGAATGTGTGATACTTTTTGTCATGCCATCTCCATAAAGTTGTACAGTGCTATTTCCAGTGTTTTTACAAACATATTGGACTATGTCGTTTTTAGATGCACCCGCCATTATAAATGATGATAGCTCATGTATTTCTATTTTATTCTTAAACATGCATCCTAGAGAAGAGGTTGTATGGATTACGGTCCTTTATCTGAGTTTATGTTGCGTCATGGGAATCATTTATATTCTGACAGGGAAATCAGATTTTGCCGTTGATTTTCTACTTAAACCAAATGATACCTCTAATTCACTCATTACGTTCCGAGGATGATTCATTTCAACGTGTCGAATAATCATTTTTCCTGCTGCAATGAAGAAGGCTTACCTGGAACCGGCTCAAGAAGCAAGTTTTGGCGGTGTCAATGCATTATTTCGTGCTTTGGAAGGAGAAGAAAGCAAGAAAGCCATTCAGAATTATCTAGCGGGAGTCGATGCGTACACTCTGCACAAACCTGTGAGAAAGAAATTCCCGACGAATCGCGTATTCGTTCATCATAAAGATTTCCAATGGCAAGCAGACCTCGCCGATTTAGGAAGTTTACAGAAACATAATCGTGGTTATCGGTATATATTAACATGTATCGACATTTTTTCAAAATATGCATGGGCGAAGCCTTTAAAAACGAAGCAGGGCCGAGAGATTGTCGACGCTTTCCAATCTATTTTTACAGAGAGAAAACCCAAGTTACTCCAAACGGATGGACAAGTGTATTTCGCGATCTACGAAGATAATCAAGATGCGGAAAGGAAACCGTGTGTTTACAACGTGGGTGATGTCGTTCGTATTTCTAAACAAAAGCTCACTTTTGAAAAAGGATACGAAACAAATTGGACGGAGGAATTATTCATCATCACCGAATGTGTCAAAAGAGCTATTCCCGTGTACCGTGTGAAAGATTTAATGGGTGAACCCATCCAAGGAACTTTTTATCCTCAAGAATTACATTATTTTTATTTTTACAGAGTGTTGAAGTTGGGAATCGAACACCCAAACTTTGAGTTAGCAAAAACGTATGCTAACCACTATGCTATATTTTTCATTACTCTTTCAGTCTTAATGTGAATCTGTACCATGACAACGAATATTACAATTAAATTAATTTTAAAACCATCAGTTAATTTACTCTTTAGTACTAATCATGGCATATCATTAACTGAATTTCAGCTCATAATTGAAACTATCATCATTATTATTATTTTTCATAATAACAAAGTTTTCACTTAAGTAAAGATTTATTTAAATACAACCCATTCGAGATTTTAGATTTGGTTCAATGCTTTGTGGACTTGAAATATATTTTAAACTTTGATTTTCTTTTTCATGCATTTCAAACTTTATCATTTTTATTTTTTCTAACTTGTTAAATTTTCTTAACTAATTTCATTTTTCTTTGTCAAATTTACAAATATTTTTTCTAACTTGTAAAAATTTCGAAGAAATAATTTTCTTAACTAATTTTTTTTTGACTTTCATACAACAAAATATTTTTTCTTACTTGTTAAATTTTTCAAAGAAATAATTAACTTAAATATTCTTTCACACATTTTGAACTTTAACGTTTTTTCCTGTCATTTAGCACTTTGATTTTTTTTTTCACTATTTTAGCGTTTTTCAATTATTTTAAGTCTTTAACTATTTTCTTAACTTTTTAGTCTTTAACTAATTTCAAGCATTTCAGACTTAGATTATTTTTTCGTGATTTCGATTTTTTTTAGTATATTTTAGAGTTTGATCATTTTCTCGCTTGTTTTTACTTTATCGTTTTTTTTTTTTTTTTCCCCGATATTTTTAAACTTAGAAATTTTTCACAAGTAGTGACAGGAATCGAACCTTCAAATTTTTCAAAACGTTATCATGTCTTCAATTTTTGCAATCATGTCAAACTTGCAATCAATTTACTCGTAGTAGTAATTAACACTTATCATTAACAAATTTTCTCAGATTTTAAAAAAATCAACTTAATTAATTTTTTCCAGTAAGCAAATTGCGCACTCAAGTTACATTCCAACACTGCATATATGTTTCAAGAGTTTCATTGAATTTATCACATTCCATTTAATTAACTCTAATAATTACTTTTTCATTAATACTTAACTTAATCATTTTATCATACATTTATTCCAGTTACAAAATTATGCTTAAAAGTTATTTATTTTTCTTAGCACAAGAGATTTTAACATGTTCCTACTAAAATGCTTTTCACTCTAGTTTGAGTTTACTAAAATAGCAACTCATTTACGATTTAGATTCATTTAATCGTCTTTGATTCTTTTTTCATTGCTAATATTTTAAATTATCACATACGTTATTATTTTTATACATTTATCCATTTAATTTTCGAAAATCTACAATCAATTTACTTTTCGTATTAATTAACACTTATCACTATCAAATATTTTCATGAATTTTAAAAAATTATCTTCTTAAATAATTTTTTACTGTAACCAAATTTCCCACTCAAGTTATATTTTATCACTACATATGCTTTTCATGAGTTTCACTTAATTTATCGCATTTCATTTAATTAACTCTAATAATTATTTTTTATCATCGATATTTAAGTTAATCATATTTTCCTTTCTTTATTTTTTTTTTTTTTTTCATGCAAACACTCTTGATGGAATAAAACAAAATTTTCAACTTTCATGAATTAAATCCCCTCTGAATATTTTATTTTACTTTACCATACTTTACTATTTTACTTACTGCGTTTTACTATTTATCATTCATTACAGCTTTTCCAAAATATTACTTTACAACCAACCAATTTCATTAACAGAATTTTCATTACAATTTATAAATTTCACTTTTATTTAATTATTTTTACCTACGGTAAAATAAAACACATAACACAAAAATGTTAAACATCAATGAAGTACCCAAGAAATGTTAAAATTATAAGTCGAGTATCAAAACTTCATGTCAGCAAATTTTAAAAATAGACTTACCGAAAAATAACTTCTACTGAAATTCATTTCAAAACTTGGAATCAATTTACTCTTAGCATTAATAAACACTTATCATTAAGAAATTTTCATGGATTTTAAAAATCAACTTATTTAATTTTTTTCCAGTAAGCAAATTTCGCACTCAAGTTACATTTCATCACTTTATATGCTTTTCAAGAGTTTCATTTAATTTATCACATTTTATTTAATCAACTCTATTAATTATTTTTTTTGATTAGTATTTAACTTAGTCATTTTATCGCATAGTGTTTTACTTTATTATTTTTTTTTTTCATACAAGCACTCTTGTTAGAATAAAACAAAATTTTCAACCTTCATGAATTAGAATCACTTTGGCTATTTCATTTTCCCAATAATATTTTACTTTAACAACTAATTTCTTTAACAAAATCGATATCATTTATTTTAGTCTTTATCCTTTTCGAACGATACATTCAAATGGACAGCTATACGTTAAATTAAGAAACTTAATCTAAATTTTGACAAATTAAGTTATAGCTAAATACTGACTAAAATTAAGTACAAAAGACTAACCTTTTTGGGGTGAAATCCCTCAAGTACCAGCTATCGCGAAGTTATTTAAAAACAGTGAATGAAATTGTAATAAGTGGATTGTTAATTATAACTCAATCTCACAAAATTACAATTACATGCATGTTTTATTTGAAATCGCTGCATACGGCTGGCTGCCCATCGTCGATTTGCAGAACGCATGCCGTGATATCGCAAATCAACTCGGCTGTTGAAAGAAACTACCGTAATCCCACAGCACTTCGGATCGTCCACACACACGCATCGAGGCGAATTGAGAAAATGACTTTATCAATATTGCTATCTACCCCTTTACCGATAACAGATAACAAACCCCACGTGCTAGTATTATTCACCACCTGGCCTACGTCTTTCAAGTGATGTCACTGTTTCTGACCAATTAAAATTAGTTCACGTTTCTCAAATATCAAGCACATAGATCGGCAATAGCCTGATGTCAGGTTTTTCCAAACAAAATTTTAGATTTTAATTCGTAGTTTCGAATTAATTTCTTTTTCATTTCAAACTTATAAAAAAAAATTTCCAGCTTGTAAGAATATTTCTTTCAAAAACAGATTTTTGATTCAAAACAGTATTTTTTCAAACTTGTAATATTTTTCTACTTAGAAAATGAAATCAAAAATTTTTGTTTTCTTTAATCATATAAAATGTTTTTAAGAAATAATTTCTCAAACTTGTAATATTTTTCCACTAATTAAAAAAAAATCAATTTTTTTTTTCAATCATATAAAAATAAATTTTTAATCTTACAACAGTAAATTTTTCCGCAAAAATATTTTTTTCAAATCAAAATAATAATAATATTTTTGTAACATATTGTTTTTTTTTCCTTTCAATCTTTTTTTTTTTTCAAAAATTTTCAAACTTACGAAATAAAATTTTTTCAACTGAATCTTCAAACGAAATGCTTTAATTAAATTTAAAACTCAATATCACTTTACTCTTAGTATTAATAACCAATAGCACTTAACCATTTACTCTTTGCACTCTAAGTATTAATTAACACACACGCATTAGAAATAATAATAATAATGTTTAAGATACTTACAAATCACTTACTCATGCTTTCAAATATCCATCTAGCATGTTATTGTTCATTCGTGTGAGGGAACTTGTAATAAAACTTTACTTATCAACCGAAATTATAAGCGAAAATATCGCATTTTTTAGCACTTAATATAATCCTACAATTAACAAATTGGTTTTAACTTTGAATTTAAGAAAAATAAAAACTATTACACACTTAGTAACATATCTATCGATGTATATTATTTCATGACAAATCACAAATAGGTGAGGATCTTTTATCGATCATGTGACCAACTAAGTTAAGAAAGAGCGTTCTTATCTCATATGAGAATTTATAAGTCTTTAATATTTCTCTTTAATGTAAGTGTATTGATACGTACGAGTTTGTGTATGTGAATATAACTGTGTATTGTTTTCAAACCATTGTCATGTTTAAGCTTTACGGTTCTAATTTTGACTTTCCACTTAGCATTATTTGAAGTCCTTCGCATGCATTAAACTATAGAAATATTACAAAAATTATATTTTCATTCAGTCTTAATTACAAAACCATACAATAAGATGAAGACAACACCGATAGTATAAAGATTACTTACAATAAAGTGCATATAAAAAATATATGTAAGAGTGATTTCAAAGTATAATCCATCAACCATATTCAACAACTCAATCAAAACACAAGTCTCTTTTAAAATGATAAACACAATTTATTCACACACACAGTAAAAGACAATTAAAAAAACTTTCATCTTTAAGTAAAACTCTTCAAAACTTTCAAGCGTATTTTTAACATCGATTGCATCAAATAAATCAGACACATGACATTTTAAACATGGACTATCAACATTCAAAGCAACGAAGTCACGAGTCAAGTTTTCCCAATTAACATTAAAAAGAGCCCGTTCGAAAAAAAGTGTCGAACTTTCGACCCCTTGTTAATGATTCACATTCATGCACTCTCATGTAAAAAATGAATCCATTTTTACAATCCACACATTCTTTTTTAGAAAGGTAGTTTATGTTGCATATGAGCTCATCAAATAGTCACTTACGTAGAGAATCAGCCAGTTTACGAACTTCTTGTGATGTATATGTGCTGATTTTATCACATCGACAATCACAGGGATATTTTTTTCTCAATTTCCGAAAGGATGTACTCTTTTAGAGTATAAGTCATAAGTTTGTCTTTGACACTACGTGAGATACAAGGGGATGCGTAGCACAATTTGTCAATCTGGCTTTCCAAAAGTAGAACTCTATCAGGCATCAACTGGAACACTTCTCGTTTCAGTTTGAACAATCTTTGCACACTAACACAGATGTTACCATTCGCACTCGACTCTCCTTTTTTATAACAAAAGCGAAATCACGGTCTTCGATTAATTTTTGATTTACATTTTTACGTAGGCTTGAAATAAGTGATCTCCACACATCTGGTTCTAAGGAAATACCATCCATAGTTGGTCGAAAAATACCATCTTTCCCACACGTATATCTTCTAATATGCACGCGTGTACGTTTCCGAAAAGTATTCACCTAAAGTGAAAATACAATCACCCAAGTGTATCATATCATCAGGCTGTGGAGAAGCCTCAATGTTCATTTTCATGTTCGTTGCATCCCATCTGTTCATCTTCAGGCTTCAAAGTTTCAGAATGATTTTCACCAGCGTTAGTCATTCTTAACTCTCATAGGATTAGGAGTCACAATACTAAAACAACTTCCTGTGAACTTAAAAAATAAATCAAACTAGGTTTTAACACTAGCTGGTGAAGAAAAATCCTAAGTACATAGAATAAAATTTCACGATCTCTTTCAAAGCTCAGAATCACCCTGAAAATGATTCTCCAAACATCCACTATAAACCAATGAATATTCACTTTAACCAATGAGAAGTGTACATAAATCTCTTGCTACTGACGTCATAGAATATCACATGAACTTTTGAGCAGAATTGAGTTGTTTTACACAGTATTCAGATTTTTAGAAAATGCCAACACTTTGACTTCCAAATTCATCCTGACCTACTACGAGTAATTTTAAGATGGTAGCAGGTTTTCACATCACATCGAATGCCGATGACGTTTTCGCATTTCACGCATGACATGATCAATCACGTGTAATTGATCATGTCAATTTGCATGAGATGCGAAAACGTCATCGGCATTCGATGTGATGTGAAAACCTGCTACCATCTTAAAATTACTCGTAGTAGGTCAGGATGAATTTGGAAGTCAAAGTGTTGGCATTTTCTAAAAATCTGAATACTGTGTAAAACAACTCAATTCTGCTCAAAAGTTCATGTGATATTCTATGACGTCAGTAGCAAGAGATTTATGTACACTTCTCATTGGTTAAAGTGAATATTCATTGGTTTATAGTGGATGTTTGGAGAATCATTTTCAGGGTGATTCTGAGCTTTGAAAGAGATCGTGAAATTTTATTCTATGTACTTAGGATTTTTCTTCACCAGCTAGTGTTAAAACCTAGTTTGATTTATTTTTTAAGTTCACAGGAAGTTGTTTTAGTATTGTGACTCCTAATCCTATGAGAGTTAAGAATGACTAACGCTGGTGAAAATCATTCTGAAACTTTGAAGCCTGAAGATGAACAGATGGGATGCAACGAACATGAAAATGAACATTGAGGCTTCTCCACAGCCTGATGATATGATACACTTGGGTGATTGTATTTTCACTTTAGGTGAATACTTTTCGGAAACGTACACGCGTGCATATTAGAAGATATACGTGTGGGAAAGATGGTATTTTTCGACCAACTATGGATGGTATTTCCTTAGAACCAGATGTGTGGAGATCACTTATTTCAAGCCTACGTAAAAATGTAAATCAAAAATTAATCGAAGACCGTGATTTCGCTTTTGTTATAAAAAAGGAGAGTCGAGTGCGAATGGTAACATCTGTGTTAGTGTGCAAAGATTGTTCAAACTGAAACGAGAAGTGTTCCAGTTGATGCCTGATAGAGTTCTACTTTTGGAAAGCCAGATTGACAAATTGTGCTACGCATCCCCTTGTATCTCACGTAGTGTCAAAGACAAACTTATGACTTATACTCTAAAAGAGTACATCCTTTCGGAAATTGAGAAAAAAATATCCCTGTGATTGTCGATGTGATAAAATCAGCACATATACATCACAAGAAGTTCGTAAACTGGCTGATTCTCTACGTAAGTGACTATTTGATGAGCTCATATGCAACATAAACTACCTTTCTAAAAAAGAATGTGTGGATTGTAAAAATGGATTCATTTTTTACATGAGAGTGCATGAATGTGAATCATTAACAAGGGGTCGAAAGTTCGACACTTTTTTTCGAACGGGCTCTTTTTAATGTTAATTGGGAAAACTTGACTCGTGACTTCGTTGCTTTGAATGTTGATAGTCCATGTTTAAAATGTCATGTGTCTGATTTATTTGATGCAATCGATGTTAAAAATACGCTTGAAAGTTTTGAAGAGTTTTACTTAAAGATGAAAGTTTTTTTAATTGTCTTTTACTGTGTGTGTGAATAAATTGTGTTTATCATTTTAAAAGAGACTTGTGTTTTGATTGAGTTGTTGAATATGGTTGATGGATTATACTTTGAAATCACTCTTACATATATTTTTTATATGCACTTTATTGTAAGTAATCTTTATACTATCGGTGTTGTCTTCATCTTATTGTATGGTTTTGTAATTAAGACTGAATGAAAATATAATTTTTGTAATATTTCTATAGTTTAATGCATGCGAAGGACTTCAAATAATGCTAAGTGGAAAGTCAAAATTAGAACCGTAAAGCTTAAACATGACAATGGTTTGAAAACAATACACAGTTATATTCACATACACAAACTCGTACGTATCAATACACTTACATTAAAGAGAAATATTAAAGACTTATAAATTCTCATATGAGATAAGAACGCTCTTTCTTAACTTAGTTGGTCACATGATCGATAAAAGATCCTCACCTATTTGTGATTTGTCATGAAATAATATACATCGATAGATATGTTACTAAGTGTGTAATAGTTTTTATTTTTCTTAAATTCAAAGTTAAAACCAATTTGTTAATTGTAGGATTATATTAAGTGCTAAAAAATGCGATATTTTCGCTTATAATTTCGGTTGATAAGTAAAGTTTTATTACAAGTTCCCTCACACGAATGAACAATAACATGCTAGATGGATATTTGAAAGCATGAGTAAGTGATTTGTAAGTATCTTAAACATTATTATTATTATTTCTAATGCGTGTGTGTTAATTAATACTTAGAGTGCAAAGAGTAAATGGTTAAGTGCTATTGGTTATTAATACTAAGAGTAAAGTGATATTGAGTTTTAAATTTAATTAAAGCATTTCGTTTGAAGATTCAGTTGAAAAAATTTTATTTCGTAAGTTTGAAAATTTTTGAAAAAAAAAAAAGATTGAAAGGAAAAAAAAACAATATGTTACAAAAATATTATTATTATTTTGATTTGAAAAAAATATTTTTGCGGAAAAATTTACTGTTGTAAGATTAAAAATTTATTTTTATATGATTGAAAAAAAAAATTGATTTTTTTTTAATTAGTGGAAAAATATTACAAGTTTGAGAAATTATTTCTTAAAAACATTTTATATGATTAAAGAAAACAAAAATTTTTGATTTCATTTTCTAAGTAGAAAAATATTACAAGTTTGAAAAAATACTGTTTTGAATCAAAAATCTGTTTTTGAAAGAAATATTCTTACAAGCTGGAAATTTTTTTTTATAAGTTTGAAATGAAAAAGAAATTAATTCGAAACTACGAATTAAAATCTAAAATTTTGTTTGGAAAAACCTGACATCAGGCTATTGCCGATCTATGTGCTTGATATTTGAGAAACGTGAACTAATTTTAATTGGTCAGAAACAGTGACATCACTTGAAAGACGTAGGCCAGGTGGTGAATAATACTAGCACGTGGGGTTTGTTATCTGTTATCGGTAAAGGGGTAGATAGCAATATTGATAAAGTCATTTTCTCAATTCGCCTCGATGCGTGTGTGTGGACGATCCGAAGTGCTGTGGGATTACGGTAGTTTCTTTCAACAGCCGAGTTGATTTGCGATATCACGGCATGCGTTCTGCAAATCGACGATGGGCAGCCAGCCGTATGCAGCGATTTCAAATAAAACATGCATGTAATTGTAATTTTGTGAGATTGAGTTATAATTAACAATCCACTTATTACAATTTCATTCACTGTTTTTAAATAACTTCGCGATAGCTGGTACTTGAGGGATTTCACCCCAAAAAGGTTAGTCTTTTGTACTTAATTTTAGTCAGTATTTAGCTATAACTTAATTTGTCAAAATTTAGATTAAGTTTCTTAATTTAACGTATAGCTGTCCATTTGAATGTATCGTTCGAAAAGGATAAAGACTAAAATAAATGATATCGATTTTGTTAAAGAAATTAGTTGTTAAAGTAAAATATTATTGGGAAAATGAAATAGCCAAAGTGATTCTAATTCATGAAGGTTGAAAATTTTGTTTTATTCTAACAAGAGTGCTTGTATGAAAAAAAAAAAATAATAAAGTAAAACACTATGCGATAAAATGACTAAGTTAAATACTAATCAAAAAAAATAATTAATAGAGTTGATTAAATAAAATGTGATAAATTAAATGAAACTCTTGAAAAGCATATAAAGTGATGAAATGTAACTTGAGTGCGAAATTTGCTTACTGGAAAAAAATTAAATAAGTTGATTTTTAAAATCCATGAAAATTTCTTAATGATAAGTGTTTATTAATGCTAAGAGTAAATTGATTCCAAGTTTTGAAATGAATTTCAGTAGAAGTTATTTTTCGGTAAGTCTATTTTTAAAATTTGCTGACATGAAGTTTTGATACTCGACTTATAATTTTAACATTTCTTGGGTACTTCATTGATGTTTAACATTTTTGTGTTATGTGTTTTATTTTACCGTAGGTAAAAATAATTAAATAAAAGTGAAATTTATAAATTGTAATGAAAATTCTGTTAATGAAATTGGTTGGTTGTAAAGTAATATTTTGGAAAAGCTGTAATGAATGATAAATAGTAAAACGCAGTAAGTAAAATAGTAAAGTATGGTAAAGTAAAATAAAATATTCAGAGGGGATTTAATTCATGAAAGTTGAAAATTTTGTTTTATTCCATCAAGAGTGTTTGCATGAAAAAAAAAAAAAAAATAAAGAAAGGAAAATATGATTAACTTAAATATCGATGATAAAAAATAATTATTAGAGTTAATTAAATGAAATGCGATAAATTAAGTGAAACTCATGAAAAGCATATGTAGTGATAAAATATAACTTGAGTGGGAAATTTGGTTACAGTAAAAAATTATTTAAGAAGATAATTTTTTAAAATTCATGAAAATATTTGATAGTGATAAGTGTTAATTAATACGAAAAGTAAATTGATTGTAGATTTTCGAAAATTAAATGGATAAATGTATAAAAATAATAACGTATGTGATAATTTAAAATATTAGCAATGAAAAAAGAATCAAAGACGATTAAATGAATCTAAATCGTAAATGAGTTGCTATTTTAGTAAACTCAAACTAGAGTGAAAAGCATTTTAGTAGGAACATGTTAAAATCTCTTGTGCTAAGAAAAATAAATAACTTTTAAGCATAATTTTGTAACTGGAATAAAATGTATGATAAAATGATTAAGTTAAGTATTAATGAAAAAGTAATTATTAGAGTTAATTAAATGGAATGTGATAAATTCAATGAAACTCTTGAAACATATATGCAGTGTTGGAATGTAACTTGAGTGCGCAATTTGCTTACTGGAAAAAATTAATTAAGTTGATTTTTTTAAAATCTGAGAAAATTTGTTAATGATAAGTGTTAATTACTACTACGAGTAAATTGATTGCAAGTTTGACATGATTGCAAAAATTGAAGACATGATAACGTTTTGAAAAATTTGAAGGTTCGATTCCTGTCACTACTTGTGAAAAATTTCTAAGTTTAAAAATATCGGGGAAAAAAAAAAAAAAAACGATAAAGTAAAAACAAGCGAGAAAATGATCAAACTCTAAAATATACTAAAAAAAATCGAAATCACGAAAAAATAATCTAAGTCTGAAATGCTTGAAATTAGTTAAAGACTAAAAAGTTAAGAAAATAGTTAAAGACTTAAAATAATTGAAAAACGCTAAAATAGTGAAAAAAAAAATCAAAGTGCTAAATGACAGGAAAAAACGTTAAAGTTCAAAATGTGTGAAAGAATATTTAAGTTAATTATTTCTTTGAAAAATTTAACAAGTAAGAAAAAATATTTTGTTGTATGAAAGTCAAAAAAAAATTAGTTAAGAAAATTATTTCTTCGAAATTTTTACAAGTTAGAAAAAATATTTGTAAATTTGACAAAGAAAAATGAAATTAGTTAAGAAAATTTAACAAGTTAGAAAAAATAAAAATGATAAAGTTTGAAATGCATGAAAAAGAAAATCAAAGTTTAAAATATATTTCAAGTCCACAAAGCATTGAACCAAATCTAAAATCTCGAATGGGTTGTATTTAAATAAATCTTTACTTAAGTGAAAACTTTGTTATTATGAAAAATAATAATAATGATGATAGTTTCAATTATGAGCTGAAATTCAGTTAATGATATGCCATGATTAGTACTAAAGAGTAAATTAACTGATGGTTTTAAAATTAATTTAATTGTAATATTCGTTGTCATGGTACAGATTCACATTAAGACTGAAAGAGTAATGAAAAATATAGCATAGTGGTTAGCATACGTTTTTGCTAACTCAAAGTTTGGGTGTTCGATTCCCAACTTCAACACTCTGTAAAAATAAAAATAATGTAATTCTTGAGGATAAAAAGTTCCTTGGATGGGTTCACCCATTAAATCTTTCACACGGTACACGGGAATAGCTCTTTTGACACATTCGGTGATGATGAATAATTCCTCCGTCCAATTTGTTTCGTATCCTTTTTCAAAAGTGAGCTTTTGTTTAGAAATACGAACGACATCACCCACGTTGTAAACACACGGTTTCCTTTCCGCATCTTGATTATCTTCGTAGATCGCGAAATACACTTGTCCATCCGTTTGGAGTAACTTGGGTTTTCTCTCTGTAAAAATAGATTGGAAAGCGTCGACAATCTCTCGGCCCTGCTTCGTTTTTAAAGGCTTCGCCCATGCATATTTTGAAAAAATGTCGATACATGTTAATATATACCGATAACCACGATTATGTTTCTGTAAACTTCCTAAATCGGCGAGGTCTGCTTGCCATTGGAAATCTTTATGATGAACGAATACGCGATTCGTCGGGAATTTCTTTCTCACAGGTTTGTGCAGAGTGTACGCATCGACTCCCGCTAGATAATTCTGAATGGCTTTCTTGCTTTCTTCTCCTTCCAAAGCACGAAATAATGCATTGACACCGCCAAAACTTGCTTCTTGAGCCGGTTCCAGGTAAGCCTTCTTCATTGCAGCAGGAAAAATGATTATTCGACACGTTGAAATGAATCATCCTCGGAACGTAATGAGTGAATTAGAGGTATCATTTGGTTTAAGTAGAAAATCAACGGCAAAATCTGATTTCCCTGTCAGAATATAAATGATTCCCATGACGCAACATAAACTCAGATAAAGGACCGTAATCCATACAACCTCTTCTCTAGGATGCATGTTTAAGAATAAAATAGAAATACATGAGCTATCATCATTTATAATGGCGGGTGCATCTAAAAACGACATAGTCCAATATGTTTGTAAAAACACTGGAAATAGCACTGTACAACTTTATGGAGATGGCATGACAAAAAGTATCACACATTCTTATGACAACAATTGTGACGTTTTGTCATACCCTAAACAGGTTGCCATTCAAAAAGTGAAAAACCTCCTAGTCTTCTATGACTAGAAAAACGACAAAGTCCAAAAGCGCGGGAAAATATCTAAAAACGCGCGAAAAACCCCGTAACCTTCTTCAAGATTCATGCGCAACCCCAAGGTCAACCCCAAGGTCGGGAGGAGGTGGAGGGGGGGGTCGGCAGGGGGTGGAGGGACAGCCCAAGGTCATCCCCAAGGTCAGAGGGGGAGTGGGAGGCGCAATATTGCGCATTGCGCCTCCTGGCGCAGAACCCCCATTTTCCCTCTACTAATGTTTACGATGTCTATTGTTGCGTTAACATTTGATCACCTGTCATTGATGAAAGCCCGAAAAGAGAAAAGCATGGATTGAGGGGTCGAATGCACCTTAGGGTGGTTCAAAAATACATGTAAAAAAAAAAAAGTTTCTCCTAGATAACAGGACATCCCTCAATATTTTTAGACTTGTGGATAGCGATATACTGGAAGAATTTTTGCTTCCTATTTCAACTGAAAGAGGATGCTAAATCACGCCCCCAAACTTAATCAGTATGGGGAGGGGGGTTAAAAAATACATTGAACTGAAAAAACAATGCTACATATTATAATATGCACTTGTAATATGCTTATACATTGCAATAAAATAATTATTTACAAAAAAAAAAAAAAAAAAAAAAACAGAAAATTTAATGTTTCCAAATTTGTGACATTTTTCTATGCTTAAGGGGTCACTGAGCACCCTCTTAAAATTTGAGTAAGAAGCTAAAACTTTACAGTATAACACTATTAGTAAGTTTAAAAAATATCGGTGGTGTCCTGTACTCTAGCTGAAAAAAAGTTTTTTTTTTTTTTTGTAACCACCTAATGCACATATTTTGATCAGCAAACAGGAGGAAAGCAACTCCAATATTTTTAAACAGAGTTATATTCCAAACACTTAAATTATTGACCTCTGTCCTTATTTGATTTTCTGAGTCCCCAAAAAGACCTTCTGGCTGGGAAAGTCGAAAATAACAGATAAACATCTGGACTAGAAATTACTAGACTTAGGTGAACGATTGGTGAGATTTTCCCAAATTTGGCGCCAAAATGCTATTCTAAATTCAGAGTCAGATCGGTGACATAAGCGAATTTCCCATAAGACAACATGTTGTGGAGACTTTGGTGATATTAGTGACCCATTGACGATCTCTGTAAAACTGTCTTTCCTGCCAACGTTCTAGGTACCGCAAGAATCGCGCTCTTCAAAACTGCTACTCTTGCGCATCCCAAATGTTATTTTACACCTTTTAACAGATTAATCAATGAGTTGAACATAGTTAAATTACAAAATATTTACATGGGGGAAGGGGGGGGGGAGGCAGAGGACACACACAATCATTAGATTAAGTTTCGTAACAAGGACATTCTGGAACTGAACTTACCTTAAAAGACAATTCAAGGTTTTCACCACCCCAAATATCGAATCCGTCATCGTATGTTCCTAATTTTTTAAAAAATTCTTTGTCGATTGCAAAAAGCCCACCGGCCATAGTAGGGGACCTATAATAGACAAAGAGGAAAAAAAAATTAAAAATAATTACTTCTCTGATAAAGGGGTTGTTTCTTTCAGTCAAAAGTAATGCTTTTGGTCACTGAAATTGATAGAATAAGCAAAAATAATAGCATAGGCCCAGAAAATACTTTCATTTTCCCAACAGTTATTTTTTAATTAATTTTTTATAATGTCCGATTCTTCAAACAAGGCGTGGTCTTGATGACGTCACAAATGATGCATTTTGGCGCATCTTTCTACAGCGTTTCCACGTTTATGATAATCAAGAAGTGAATTAAATTTGCGCTCTACGCTTGCTATCAACCATATCGTTGCCAATACACGTGAGTAAAGATGCGAATCAAATATTTTGCTCTGTGAATGGCAACACTGAATGGCATTTCATCATTTGTGATCATAGACTAATATAAGAATAGACCGAGCTATGGCAACCCTTTGCTGCGCATGAACCAAACCATGTGACTAGTGGATATCCTAGCAACAGCGGGCGTTGATCGTAGCAGACGATCAACGCTGACGTAGCAGTTCTAAATGAAATAAAAGTTACTGAAAACTGTAATCAAAAATTAATTACTAATATCAAAATAATTCATAACTAAAAGAAAAACAGTTCAATCTCTGCACCTGGAAAAAAATTATAATGAAAACACATTACTTAAAATACATGTCGAGTGCCAAACTATAGATAATAACTCTAGATAATGTGCCATCTAGCAACCATGCTGCCAAAGTTTTCGCCAAGCCTTCCACCAGTCACTATGATGTATCCATGAACCAATTTTTTCATCAGCAAGTCTGGGAAAGCTCGGTCTGTCATCGGCAGAAATATAAACAATGAAAGCGCACCGATTTAAGTTTTTTTTTTAAATATTAAATTTAAGCAAATTATTTAAAAAATGGTCAGATACTACGTTTTTAAACATGCTCTTTCAGGAAAAAAAAATGCTTTTAAAGTTTTGCAAACTACCCCATTCTTTCGCCGTAACTTAAACCGTTATTTCATTTAAGTGAATTCGAAAATGCAGCAAGTAAAGTAACGTAGAACAGATTTTGTTGGCAAGCTTTAAACTAATTCTCTTAATTAGTTTAAAATGCGGCAAAAAAAAAAAAAAACCCTTCAAAATGCTTCTGACGTTTCGTCGGCTTATTCTCAAGTAAAATGACCCCCTGAATCCGAATATGACTTTGTCCCCCCCCCCTATACATTACCATTTTTTTTAAAGACCCCAAATTTTTTTCAATTTCCCTTATTAGGTTTCCAGAGCAATTATTTTTTTTTTGGAGGTCAAAGGAGCTTGATATTAACTGCTAACATAGTTTTGGCGAGCAAGAGGGGTTCTAACTTCAAGATCATGGACACCAATAGCAAAAAGGGATACTTGGGGAGGGGGGTGTACCCCAGGGGTGGCATTTCAGCATTTCATTTGGGGGGTCGAGTTTCTTAAATACGAATTACCTCACTATGGAACAAAGCACATATTGGCTAACAACAAGTAATCATGATATGGGGGAGATTGCATAGTTAAAGAGCCCCCAGAAAAGAGATTTGTCAGAGGTGCCCACCTAGAGAGGGGGGGGGGGGTCATAGTGCAGGACTGCGCTTTTAAAATTTTAAGGGGAGGGGGGTGTTTTGAGGGGTATTTTCAATTTTTAGGGGGGTTCTTGCTTTTGGTGGGGGCATCTGGATGTTTAGGGGGTGCGCCCTTACTCATAGGGGGGGATAGACATCCCTGTATTTGTTGATGTGAGATTTTTTTTTTCAAAAACAGTATGTATTTTTAAGTGTATCCATGAAAACATTCTTCTATGCATTGAACAGCTGAAATGTGTTTCTAGCAGAAGAAAGTAATGAACACTCATTCAATAGACGTACTTCAAGAGTGAGCATAACAATGAGTGTGAAATACTAAGGCATTTTCTTGTGAAAAAATCATGCAGCCACACCACTGCACGAGCCTCTCATAGAAGATTGTTTTTCTTCAACATTGATAGGCGATTTACGTAAATTGAATTTGCTCATTTTTTATCATTCCTCTCAAAAAAATTTGGAGTGCGACCTCCCCCTCTTGACCCTCCTATTTGCAGCCCTTGCTGTACCCTCCCCCCCCCCCCAATATTAGAAAAATCACGAAAAACGATCTTTTTATTCTGCTTTTTTAAAAAAGATGTTTTTTTAAAAAATGTCGGTGCAGAATGAGAGTATAAGACTCGCTTCTATGACTCCCATGCCCAAAAAAATTTTCGCGATGTAAAAAAAAATTAAAAAATCTTGTGAATGTCGCACGTTGCATACGAGTTGAATTGCAGGTCTTCATTCAGAAAGACATTCTTCTGGATGATTCTTATGTAAATGACCCCTTGTTTCCACATACGACCACCTTCCCCCTCAAGCCCCTTTTTAGAACCTCCTCCCTCCTCCTCCTCTGATTCAGAGCCATTTTTTTTTTTTCAATTTTGAGGGGTAAAGAGCATTACACTAACCGCAAACATTATTCTGAATGACTAGAGAAATGCAAAGCTCAAAATCTTGTGAAAAGCAAAAAAGAAAACTTTCACCCCCCCCCCCGCCCAAAATTAAAAAAAAAAGGGGGTTGCTTTTCTACAAAAATCTGTACCTGTAGGAGGAAAACGGAAATTATATTCGGATTCAGGGGGTCAATTTGCAGAAGAATCAGCCTGAATAGCCTCAGAAGCATTGGGAGTTTTTTTTTTTCTTTTTTGCGGCACATTGTGCTAAGGGGGGGGGGGCCTCATGTTTTCCTTTTTTTACTACATATGCACAGGATATTGAGCTTTGCACATCTCTAGTTATTCAGAATAACGTTTACGGTTAGTGTAATGCTATTTTCCCCTCCAAATTAAAAAAAAAAAGGGCTCTGAATCAGAGAAGGGAGGGAGGGTTCTAAAAAGGGGGCCTGATGGGGGGGGGGATAGGTGGTCGTATTTGGAAACAAGGGGTCATTTTACATAAAAATCAGTCAGAAGAATGTCTTTTTGAATGAAGACCTGCGATTCAACTCGTATGCAACGTGCGACATTCACATGTTAGG